>NC_048298.1:289715920-289748166 GCF_013100865.1 Trachemys scripta elegans | reverse complement strand
CGCCGGCCGGGGGCGCAGGGTCTGGGGGCTGCCCGGCAAACCGTGAAGCCGGTAGCGCTCGGGCAGCCCTTTTCGCGTGGCTGGGAGTGGGAGGGAGGAGGGGGCGGAGTTAGGGCAGGGTTCGGGTGGAGAAGGGGCAGAGTTGGGGCGGGGCTGGGGGTGGGAAATGGGCGGGGCCAGGGCCCCGTGGAGGGTCCTCTTTTTTTATTTGTTAAATATGGTAACCCTACTCCAGTTGGAATTAGAATGTCTGAATAAATCTCAAGGAGATAGATTTGGTGCAGATGATGCTGTTATAAGCATTTGATAAATTATGTGGGCATATAATATATTTATTACATGCTTGCACAATTTATCATGTGGCTATTACTTCCAAATACATGATGGGTGTGTTTGTATGTGCGTGTGCACACATGCACAATTTTTATTAATATAGACAGCATTCCCTCCTTTATACAAAGAACTTCACAGAAAAAGCATAACTGAAAACTTTACAGAGCTGACTTAGCAGCTTTCATTGCAGGCAGAAAAAGACTACATAAAATGAAGCAGAATACAAAAGAAAACTGACACTAGAAAACAGAAAAAGTTTTAGCAGGTATTCTGGTGAATTAGGTAGAGAGGAGCGGATAGAAAAGATGCACTAATGAAGAAAAGAGAAGGTGAGTGGAGTTTACTATAAACCACTGACTAAAGAAAGAAAATGACTCAGTAGCTCTTAAGGGCTTGTCTACATGGGGAAGTCAGTGTGCAGCAAGCACATTAATGACTCTGCAGTCACTCCCCATATGGATGCTTATTACACATGAAGAGAGTGCTTGGGTGGTTTAGCTGAATGCACTTCCACAGTGCATTAAGCTAATAAGCACAAAGGCATTCTTAAGTAATAGTGTCCACACATGGAGTTAGTGCAGAGCAGCTAGTGTGCATCAGTTACTGTGGGCTTTTCCCCCATGTAGACAAGCCTTGGGTGAGGGACAAAGAAAAAATTCCAGATCTGATTTTTGAAACTTTCTGACAACTCTTTCAAAGTTTGAATGATGGACAGAATAAATTGGTATGTCTTGCTGACATCTCAGTGTTAAAAGTTCAGATCAGTTCTTTAGATTTTATTTTCTTTCTTTATTCCAAATTCTTGTTTCAATAATCTACCCTCTATGTCCACGTTTCCCCAAATCAAACCTCCTTGGTATTGTCGTATCTTTAACTTTAATGTCACCCAATTGTTGAAAGGACAGGTTTAAAACTTTATCTGGGAGTGCACCTATGAGGTCTAGAGCTAGGAACAGTGATCAGTCACTACCCAGACTTGGGGGGTTTAGAAGCACGTGGGAATCAGCAGTTGGATCCAATCACAATAGACTGGCATCCATCCAGAGATTGGGATGGTGAGTTTGTGAAAATTGGCAAGGATTAAATCATTCATTTGACAACTACTGTTGTCACAGATTGCCGTGGCATTTATACAGAGACAATAGTAATATTTTTGCATGTAAGCTTGATAGATGACAATTTACCATATAACTGGAACACTTTTAAGGTTATAGTGTATGAAAATGCAGTATCTGTTCATCTTAGATTCAATCTCCTTATTTAGTTTGTTGATAATTTAAGATTACAATAAAAAGATTGACTTGTTATACTGATGAGTTCAATACCTTGAATAAAAAGAATGAACATTTAGTCTCATGTTCATTACGTTTTATTCACTTTTGCCTGAATATCAAGGTATAAAAGTACTATGTTCCCCACAGAAATTGTGAAGTAATTACTAGACTGACATGTTGCAAATAAATCTCACAAAACCATCAGTTGCAAGATTGACCAATTTGTGGTTCAAAAGGGGGAAAAGAATAAACTGTAACAAACAAATTTCTGAAAAGATTTGAATCCTCTTTAGGGTCATGTTAGAATCTTCAATACAAATCTGATTATAACATTATTCTGAAATAGTTTAGTTTCTAAACACTCTGCAGAATCACGGAAACTAATAATGAAAGGGAAAATAGTTTTCACTGTCTGTTAATTTACTTCCTTTGACATTTTTTAACACTCCAGACAGCTAAAATACAATTTCCCCCAGCCAGCAGATGGAGACAGAATAACTAAGTTTTGACAGCACCATCCTCCCCTTAGATAAGGGATTTGTCAGTCCACAGAACTCAGTTGAAACTTTAACAGCCATACCAGCAAAACATAAATCTAGGAATAATTACAAAACAAACCATTATCATTAAACAAATTATTACAGGGACAAGTTCTAGACTTGTATACAAGCTCTTGAAGAAAGGAAATTAACAGCTAAGGATAATTTTCTGTTTCTTTCTTTAATCTTCTATACCAGTCCATATGTTTTTGACCTCCCACAATAGTACAAGAAATCCAACAATCAGGATGGATTAATATTTTACAGTTGCCTGCATGACCCACAAAAGTTGCATCCAATTATGTTTGCAGATAGCAACAAATCTAGTTCTTGGCTAAGGTGTACATGAACAAACAGTAGTGGTCTTTCATCTGGGCAATAAGCTCAGGTATTGCAGGCTCTTCTTGAAGGTTTGAGAGTTATACTGTATGAATGGCATTTGGAAAGGAGGGGGAAAGGAAGAGGCATCTGTCCTCCTCCCCAGGAAGCCCCTGAGTCTTTTTTATTAGTCAGTGACTGCTCAAACTTTTTTAATTCCTCCAAGACAAGAATTTTCATTGAAGGGAGACAGCTGCCAGTCTGACTTTAGAGTGACCTTTTTTAGACAGGTGATTCAAACCCAAAGAACCTTTTAGCTAGCTAAGAATTTATATAGTGATGAATAGTAGTATCTAAATAGGGGGTACCTAATTAATACCCCCAAAGCTTTAGAGCTCAGACAGAGGAGACCATAGAACAAAAAGACATCCTGATAATATAGAATGTGCCATCACTAAAGAAAGAGATTAAGATAGGATGAGGTCTTGGCAATGTATGACTACTTATTTCTGGTAGCCAGAGATTTGCTCAATTCTTGCAGCCATCTAATAGATCTTAGACTCCATGGCCTATGGAGAAGGCTTGAACATCCTCTTTAGAGAAGCTTGCATTTTCCTCTGTAAGAGAACCTTGAGTACTGCTTCAGGTTTCAAGGAGATGCTAGTTCCCTTATCCACTTTGCAGAAAGATGTATCCCCTCTTGGATTCTCTATGAAAATTTCTGCATTTTCTCCCCAAATCAGATGTAACAACTTTAGCAATATGTGTAGTGCTAATTTTCTTTCAGAGACATATTACTGTCCAACAACTATATCCTTCACAGGTTGGTTACTCCTGGGGGAATTCTGTGCCACTGTGCATGTGCCGGATTTCTTTGCTTCTCTGCAGAAAAATGACTTTCTGATGAGGAAGCCACAAAAGCGGTCATGCAACCTTCCCCAGCAGTATGTTTCGGCTGCTCAGGGCAGCTGGCAAAGAGGTAAATCACTATGGGGCAGGGGGCGGGACTGGGGAATACCCAGCTGGTGGCTTCCAGCTGCTATTACTGGGTGGGCTGGGGAGGATGGGACTTCCTCTTCCCCTGCATGGTACCCGGGGCTGGGTCAGACCCACCCCCAGATATTTCCCCCAACTGCAGGAAGCTCTGCAAACTCCCTCCCTCCCCGCCAATTTCTGCACCCATCGCTCCTAAGCTGCAGGGGGAGGGATCCATATACAGGGAGCTGCTCCCCCATCCGCCCAACCCCCATGCATCCAGACCCCCTCATACCCAGACCCTTCCGCCAAGCCCCCCTGTGCACTCAGAAACCCCTCCCCCAATGAGCCCCACTTCCCCTGCACCTGGACCATCCCGACAAGCCACCCACACCCGGATCCCCACCCCACCAATTAGATGGGGAAGAACACCTGATACTGTATCTAAGTCGTAAACTGTTCCCCCGGGAACAACATTATTCCACAATAGAGAAAGAGGCCCTGGCGGTGAGGTGGGCCATCGATGCCCTACGTTATTACCTGCTGGGGAATAACTTCAGGTTGATCACAGACCATGTCCCTCTACGGTGGATGCATAGTATGAAGGATACAAACCCCCGGATTATGCGATGGTACCTCTCCCTCCAACCCTATGACTTCCACGTGTTTCATCGCCCGGGTAAGGCCCACGCTAACGCAGATTTCTTCTTTAGACAGAGTGAGGGGGCGGAGGAGGCGGACCAACCCGGAGGGTCCTTCTTAAGCGGGAAGGTGTGTGACGGGGCAGCACTGCCCCGCACCAGCCCCGGAAGCGTCAGGCCAGAAGCACTCACGGTGGAAGTCCTGCCCCGTCCATACTGGGCATGCTCCAAGTGCTCTGGGAGTATAAAAGGAGGAAGCCCAGCTCAGTCTGGACTGGCGGCTGCAGGGGAGGGACCTGACCGGGAAGCTCCTATGGAGGACCAACCGCCACCCATGGAGGCACCGGAGACTGAAGCCTCTCCAGGTTGGCCCGAAGCCCTACTACAGGAGGAACCTGCGGAGGTGACTGACCTGGAGGTCCTCAGGGAACCTAGGGACTCGTGGGAGACCTCCATGTTCAAGCTGGTAGGAAGCGACCCGGGGGGGCGACGGACTGGTACCTTGCCCCCAGCAAGCCTCAGCGTGTTTCGGTAGGACCCTCCCGCTGAGCCAAGGGCAAGGTCCTACGCCGCAGTTAGGGCCGGAGGCCGGGATCTGGTGGAGTGGGAGAGTCTCTGGCCACCAGGCCGCATTGGCCTGCAACCAGGCGTGATTCTATGGACTCTAGCCACTAGGCTGTATTGCCTGGTAACCAGGGGTGCAAACCCTCACACCCCTCCACACTTACATCCTGTGTTGCTGAGCATGCCTGCCCATACCTGGTGCACCTGGCACAGAGGGGAAGGGCCCTGGGGTGTTTCTGGGGCAGGCCTGGTCCTTACGCTGTGTCAGGGTTGGGTGCGGCCTCACCGCTGAGTATGTATCCCGGGGGGAGCTTTACAGTGATCTCTCACCTCTGTGCAGCCAGTGGCCTGTGCTCCCCACTGCCATGCTTATTTGACAAATGAAATCTGCAGAATTTTGCAGAATGTTAAAATATTGTGCACAGAATTTTTATTTTTTTTTTGGCACAGAATGTCCTCAGGAGTAGTTGATGCATGGAAAGAGCTTAGAGGGCCTTGTAAGAAATAGAAAGTAACAGATCTCAGAAAACTAGTTCTGCTGGTTTTGACCCCTCCACTGTTAGTATCTGGAAAGCAGAAAAACCTTCTCCATCCTTTTTATGCAATTGAGGATCTGAAATCCTGCCCATTCCCTGGATTGCCTCCTGTGATGCTTCCCAGAGGTACCTAGGGTTGTGAGGTACCTTGCTGCCATCTGCCCTTAGCATGAGGAAATCTTATCTGCCCCAACAGGTAAGACAAACAATCCCCTCAAGCCCCACTGTCTCTCTTTCCAGGTTAGCAATAGGCACACAGCAACCCACAAACATCTCCCTGGAGTGTCCAACGGACACTCTCAGTACTCACAAATTTGCTGCTTCCAAAGAAGGAGTACACTCCAGCTTACCAGTTACATGTCAGATCACCATCCCACTTAACACACAGCACATAGATATGTTTATAATGAAAACAAGTACAAGTTCATTTAACAAAGTATAGAGATGCAAGTGATAGCAATTAGAAATACTGGAAACAAATGGATACAAATAAAAGAAAATCATAACACATCCTAGAACCTAGACTTACTTCACGAGATACTCTCATGTCTTAAAGAGCAATGCTCACCCAAAGTCCTTCCAGCCTTTTACACCAGGCTCGGCTGTGAGCCTCTGTTCATAAGACAAACCCCCTGCCCGAGCCCTGATCACCCTCCCGCCCGCCGAACCCCTCGATCCCAGCCCAGAGCACCCTCCTGCACCCACGGAGTTGGCGCCTCTGCAAAAAATGCCACTATGACTAAATAGCAGAGTAAAAGAGGCAGTTAGAGGCAAAAAAGGCATCCTTTAAAAAATGGAAGTCAAATACTTCTGAGGCAAATAGAAGGGAGCATAAACTCTGGCAAGTCAAGTGTAAAAGTAAAATTAGTCAGGCCAAAAAGGAATCTGAGGAGCAACTAGAAAAAGACACAAAAATTAACAGCAATTTTTTTAAAGTACATCAGAAGCAGAAAGCCTGCCAAACAATCAGTGGGGCCACTGAACAATCACGAGGCTAAAGGAGCACTCAAAGAAGACAAGGCCATTGCAGAGAAACTAAATAAGTTCTTTGCATCTGTCTTCACTGCAGAGGAGATGAGGGAGATTCCCACACCTCAGCTGTTCTTTTTAGGTGACAAATCTGAGGAACTGTCCCAGATTGTGGTGTCAATATAGGAGGTTTTGGAACAAATTAATAAATTAACAGTAATAAATCATCAGGACTAGATGGCATTCACCCAAGAATTCTGAAGGAACTCAGATATGAAATTGCAGAACTACAAAGTGTGGTATGTAATCTATTGCTTAAATCAACCAGTGTACCAGATGAATGGAGGATAGAGAATGTAATGCCAATTTTTAAAAAAGGCTCCAGAGGGAATTCAGGCAATTACAGGCCGGTAAGCCTAACTTCAGTACCAGGCAAACAAGTCAAAATTATAGTAAAGAACAAAATTAACAGACATATAGATTAACATGATATTTTGGGGAAGAGTTAACATGGCTTTTGTAAAGGGAAATCATGCATCGCCAATCTATTAGAATTATTTGAGGGGGTCAACAAGCATGTGGACAAGGGTGATCCAGTTAATATAGTGTACTTGGACTTTCAGAAAGCCTTTGGCAACATCCCACACTTTCAAGCAAAATAAATAGTCATGGGATAAGAGGGAAGGTCCTTTCATGGATCAGTAGCTGGCTAAAAGATGGGAAATTAAGGATAGAAATAAATGGTCAGTTTTCACAAAGGAAAGAGGTAAATAGCAGGGTCCCCCAGGGATTGGTACTGGGACCTTTGCTTTTCAACATATTCATAAACTATCTGGGAAAGGTGGTAAACAGCGAGATGAAAAGTTTGCAGATGATACAAAAATTCTCAAAATAGTTAAGACTGCAAAGAGTCATAAAGGGATCTCATAAATCTGGGTGACGGTAACAAAATGGCAGCTGAAATTCAATGTTGATAAATGCAAAGTAATGCACATTGAAAAAAATAATCTCAATTATATATACGAAATGATGATATATACTAAATTAGCTGTTACCATTAAAGAAAACTATCCATAATGACTCCAAGATTTCTATCTGAAAACATCTGCTCAATGTGTAGCAGTCAGAAAAGCTAACAGAATGTTAGGAACCAGTAGAAAAAGGATAGATAATAAAACAGAAAATATCATCATGCTATGGTATCAACAAATCCATGGTATGCCCACACCTTGAATACTATGTACAGCGCTGGTCATTCCATCTAAAAAAAGACAGATTAGAAATGGAAAAGCTTCAGAGAAGGGCAACAAACATGATTAGAGGTATGGAACATTTTCCATAGGAGGACAGATTTCAAAGGGGACTGTTCAAGTTAGAAAAGAGACAACTAAGGGGGGGATATGATAAGAGGTCTAAAAATGGTGTGAAGAAAAAGTGAATAAGGAAGTGTTATTTACCCCTTTCATAACACAAAAACTAGGGGTTACCAAATCTAATGAATAGGTAGCAGGTTTATAACAAACATAAGGAAATACTTCTTCACACAAAGCACAGTCAATCTGTGGAACTCCTTGTCTGGAGATGTGATGAAGGCCAAAAGTATAACTGGGTTAAAAAATAATTAGATAAGTTCATAGATGATAGGTCCAGCAATGGCTATTAGCCAAGATGGTCAGGGATGCAACCCTATGCTATGGTGCTCCTAAACCTCTGGGTGCCAGATGCTGGGACTGGACAACAGGGTATGGATTGCTCAATAATTGCCCTTTTCTGTTCATTCCCTCTGAAGCATCTGGGACTGGCCACTGTTGCGAGACAGGATACTGAGCTAGATGAACCATTGGCCTGATCCATTATGGCCATTCTTATGTTCTTATAATGTGAGTAAGATTTCATTTCTACAATGTGACATTCTACAAGTTAGAGCATGCTAATAGTAAGGCTTGAGACTAAATTCTTTTTTTTTTTTTTTTTTTTTTAAAGAAAAAGAATATGGGCCTGGATGCAGAAAAGGGGTTAGGGGCTGTGATGTTCAGTGTCACAACTTTCAAGCACCTAGAAAAATCACTGCAATTCACAAATCCTGAGTTAGGCACCTAGGCTCCCAATATAATGAACAGGGACACAGAGATGCCTAAATGTATGTCTACACTGCAAATAAAAACCTGGGGCTGTCCCATGCCAGCTGACTCGGGCTCCCGGGGCTCAGGCAGTTTAATTGCTAGAACCTGAGTTCTCAGACCTCCCACCTCAGGGTCCCAAAGCTCAGGCTCCAGCCTAAGCCCAGAAGTCTACAATTCAATTAAACAGCCCCTCAGCCTGTGCCCCATGATTCTGAATCAATTGGCATGGGCCAGGTGTGGGTGTTTAAATGTGTGAAGACATAGCCTTAGACTGCGATTCACAAAAATCAGCATGCTGGACAGGGAGCCACCTACTCTAGCCAATGGAAGATGCCGATTAGAGGGGTGTTTGCTGAACCCTACTGTCTCACGGAGATTGGTGCCTAAATCTAGTGCAGGGCGATGCCTATCTCTGCTTGCGATTCTCAACTGTGACTACTTTTCTGGAGTTATGTGCCTATGCTGATGAAGCTGTTGCACTCTGGATAAAGTCACTGAGTAGCCACACTGGATCTGAAGTCTTCCACATCTCGGATGAGTGCTCTAACCACAAAGCTATAGAATCATTCTCATGCTTGTGCTTGCTGTCTCTCTGTCCCAAATTATTCTTTAATTATTTATCCGAAGTGCAACAGCTTCAACAGGAGAGACTGAGGGACCCCACATCAGAGTACCCCATAGCTGAATGGTTAGAAATCCCTGCTCAAATTTCTTCTCACCAGCAGGAGGAGGGGCATTTGAATACCCTAACCATTGGAGTAAAAGTTCTGAGGATGGTCCTCCTCCGCCATCCCCCAAGCTATTTTGTGTGAATTCATCTGCGGGACATGATCTAGTAGGCATGCTCAGAGGTTGCCTACTGGATCAGACTTGCACCCAACTCTGACCTGCTCTACACTAGGAAATTAGGTTGGTATAATTGCGTCGCTCAAGGGTGTGAAAAGTCCACACCCTTGAATGATGCAGTTAAATCGACCTAGCTGCGCCCTCCCAGAGACAGCAGAAAGTCAATGGGAGAATTCTCCCATCAACCTAGCTACCGCTTCTCAGGGAGCTGGAGTACCTACATTGATGGGAGACCCCTTCCCTTCAGTATAGGTAGTGTCTTCACTGAAGCGCTACAGCAGCACTGCTGTAGCGCTTTAAGTGAAGACAAACCCTTAGGCAACCGAATGCCTATCTTCCTCCGGGTTGCAAATCACTCTGGGGGTTAGGCAGGAGATAGGCATCCGGCGGTGGCCTACGGGAGGCAGCAGTGGGCATGCACAGAGGCAGAAACATAGGTGCCTGGGAAACTTTTACTGCAAAAACGTAGGCGCCTACAAGGTTTTGTGGGAGTTTTGTGCCTCACAGTGGTCCTGAAACTGGGACTTATGTGCCTAAAACAGGGACTTAGGCACCTAAATTCTTTTGTTCATCCAGGCCTATGTTTCTACCATGATAGCAGTTGTTCTCTGAAAGTAAAGAGTAAGAAGTGCCTCTAAGAATGCATGAAGTTTACAGATTCATGTCCTGTTAGTGCCAACTTTTTAAGTAGTACAGTACTATACCACACCTGCATTGCTGAGCACAGGGAGACCAGGAGCACAGAGGCTAGTCTAATGCCAGAAGCACTGCTACTTTCACAACTGGTGCCTATACATTCATGGACTGCTGTGATAGTCACTGTTTCCTGGTCCTGCTGCTATTATTGTAGGAATCGTTTAATACTCTCCACAAGCAGAATGAAGAGTTCATTAAAAAAAAAATCATTGCTACATTGTCTTCTCTACCTTAAAAATCCCTAGGATTAATTTTTCAGTTACCTTCAAATGACTGCCAAACAAACCGTTTCCAGAGTCAGTAAGTAACTTTCAAAAACTGAATTACAGCTTTAAATTCTAAAATTGAGATTTGCATTTAATAAATAAGCAAAACCATAATTGTTCCTATAGTACTTCTTCATCTGCACTGTAAACTTTACAATCATTTCCTTTGCAGAATCTAATTTCATGATACATGTAAAAATGCATTGGTTATGGTTATGATAGTGAAAAGGAAAAAAAATCTACACACTAGCATTAACTGGAATCTTCTATAAAACTATTTTAAAATCATATCCTCCTCAACCCTCTTCCTACAACTTCAAAAACCACACATTTACACAATGAAAGAATTTCTTGCAATACCTTTTGTTTATACTGAAATAAAATGAGAATATCAAGGATATACATTATTAACTTTACCTGTAATGCACTGAAACTGTCCATCTTCTCTTCTTATTGTAAAAGCCTCCCCTGGATTAACTTGCACCAGAATAACCTTAAAAATAAAAAGGTGTTTGAAACTGTTACATAGGAATGCATCACATAACCCAGTGCACCCAACAGGCCATCTTTCTTCCATTTAATGTATACATTCCTTTCCAGAGCATGCTGCTTGCTACCTTCTTCCCCGACAGAAATGAATTAAGTTAACATAAAGGTACACACATGACTTAAATATAAATCTTTATGTGAAACATTTTGGAAGTTCAAAGATTAAACCAACAAATGGTTGAGGCAATAACTTTACATAATTTACTTTCTGGATTGCTGGTGAAATTTAAAGAGGTACTTCATGTTATACTATTCCAACTACAAATATGATCTATTAACTTGGACATTAATCAAAACATTATAGATAGCTTCATAAAGAAAGCGTATAATTCCTAATATTTGAATATTAATCATAACTGCTTGGCAAATAGCTCTCAGTATGAGGGAAATATTGTGCAATTTCTTTCCTCTCACAGTACTAGTATGTTTGTACTTTCATTAATAGATAAAACATTACATAAATAATGACAGAGTAAGAGCATCAGATATGCAGCTTCAAAAACTGTATGTATATTTTTAATCATGGAAATCTGTTTATCCTCCTAACGTTGCAGAACCAACTTGCTTTTCTATCAATTGTACATTACTTGATAACTGAAATAAACAGAGGAAGACTGATCTGTACCAAAACCAGAAATCTGCAACCTCTTCAGCCTTTTGCGTTTTAATTATTAGCCTGCCTTTCTGTGTGGGAAAGGGATTTATAATTACTAAAAGAACCTAATTAAAATTAAAAACAAACAAAAAAAGAACAGAGTGAGTATCCTCCACGATTCCCTATTTGGACAGAATCTTTGTCTTGTTCAGACATTTGGGTCTGTCCAAACATGGTATATGTCCTTTGTCTCATGTAAACTACAATGCAATATATCTTAATACATATCATCCACCAGCGTCCTGGACATTAAAAATTAACATGCTAAGGAAAATAAATTGGCTTTGTGCTTTTTTATGGTTACTAAATAAAGGCAGGACAAAAATTTGAAGTGTTTTTTCCCCCCCTGCCTGTTTATTCACTTTAGGAATAATAAACCACGATTTCCTGTTTTGCTGGAGGACACCTTGGAGGACCAGAAACTGGAGAAATAACTTTCTCAGCCTTCCATTGAAGAGGCAACGGTACTGAAACTTTCACAAAGATCTTAACTCCCACCTATTTGCTGGGCATTTAAATTAAGGGGTGAATAAACTGAAATCCTTCCCTGCACAATTGCTAAAGGCTCACATTCTTGGTACTTAACTATTCATAATCCTGCCAGTTCTCAAGCAGGGCAGAGTATTCCAAATAAAATAAACAAAGTCTGACTTTCTAAGAAAAAAGTATTTAAAAACAATTAATAATCCTCCTCTTCCAAAAAACTCCAAAAAGAAAACACAATTCAGTCCACCTTTTTAATACCTCGTTGAGAAGAAAGAGGATGGGAAGGGACAAAAGCATTTCCTTTCCTGTTTTGCTGATTACCTTTACAAATTAAACAAACAAAATAAAATAAAATAAAAATAAAAATCAGTTTTTATCTCTATTTAATAGCGACTTGATGGGAGTTAGTAAATACTCAGCACTCAAAGTCAGGCCACTTATTTCAGTGCCTAAATACTGATTTGGCTTAACTTTAAGCATCCGTTTTTTTAAAAATCCAAGTTCATATTTTCACACACTGTACAACTCTCCATTTGTTACCGGTGTTACTTGCCTTTGAAACACTCCCAGACTGCTGGAACCAAATGGCTACATGTTAGGTTTTTTTTTTTTAAAAGTGAATGCCATTTTATCAATGTGCAATACATTAAATCTATGAATGTTTATATAAAATATACAAATGAAAACAGCACACCGTATTCTAGAACTTTTTTCATGAATGTCTCTGACATATTTTATATTTGAGATGGAGAGCCAAATTCTGCTCTCAGTTAAGTTTATGGAATTATTCCAAATTTATATATATTCAAAAGAGCAGAATTTGGCCTGGAGTGTACAGGTCAGGCATCTAAGTGCCAATTCCATAGAACACCTTGTGTATGTTGCTACACTTGTACAAAAAAAGTGACAAGTAGAAGGAAATCCACTAAAGGGCTCATGGTGATCTACAACCACTGACATATGCAATCAGGGTAAATAATTATTCTCTCCATTAATTTTTTTGCATTGTTAGTTTATAGATTTTAAAATTGTAATTTCAGGGCTTTTCTAAAAACTGCCTAGACAGATGTTTATAAAGCATTTGAATTCCATGATTTATTTTATTTCATCCTAGTGAAGTCTTAGCCCAGAGGTGGGTAAACTACGGCCTGCAGGCCACATCCGGCTCGCGGGACCCTCTTGCCCTGCCCCTGAGCTCCTGGCCCAGGCGGCTAGCCCCCGGCCCCTCCCCTAGTGTTCCCCCTCCCCTGCAGCCTCAGCTCACCGTGCCGCCGGTGCAATGCTCTGGGCGGCGGGGCTGCGAGCTCTTGCCAGGCCGTAGCTCTGCAGCTGCTCTGCTCGACCCGGTACTCTGTGCCGCGCGGTGGCGTGGCTGGCTCCTGTCCTGGTGCTTTGGGCGGCGCGGCTGAAGCACCACCAGCCGCTGGTGCTCCAAGCAGCGCAGTAAGGGGGCAGGTAGCGGGCGGTTGGATAGAGGGCAGGGGAGTTCGGGGTGGTGGTCAGGGAGCAGGGGTGTGGATAGGGGTCGGGGCGGTCAGAGGACAGGGAACAGGGAGGTTGAATCGGGGCAGGAGTCCCAGGGGCGCAGTCAGGAAGGAGAGGAGGAGTTGGATGGGGCAGTGGGGGGCAGTCAGGGGTAGGGGTTCCGGGGGCAGTCAGGGGACCGGAAGAAGGGTGGTTGGTTGGGGCAGGGGTCTCCAGGGGGCAGTCAGGAAGGCGGGGGGGCAGTGAGGGGACAGGGAGGGAGGGATGGATGGGGCAGGGTCCCGGGGGGGCCCCCCATCAGGGGACAGGGAACGGGGGGTTGGATGGGGCAGGAGTCCCGGGGGGCCATCTGGGGGTGAGAAGCAGGGCGGAGTTAGATGGGGGGGGCCAAGCCACGCCAAGCCTGGCTGCTTGGGGAGGTACAGCCTCCCCTAACCGGCCCGCCATACAATTTTTGCCCACCCCGTCTTAGCCTCTCTGCTTCATTCTCACTCCTGCCCCTTAACCTTTCCAGCTGCCTCTGACACTATTTTTCATTCTTTGTATAGCCCACTCACCCTCAGCTTTTGTGATAATACTATCTTTGCCTCGTTCTCCAATCTCCTGCTAACCCTGTGACCACTCTTTCAATGGCTGCTTTTCTGTCTCACTTTTCCAGTGTATAGGGATTACCAAAGAACTATGTTCTTGGGATACTTTTTTCTTCTACACTTTATCATTAGATAACCATATCTGCTCATTTGGATTTAACTACATCTCTATACAGATTACATTAAAAAGCACAAACCAAAAACTAAGTTAAAAGAAAGTTATTGAGGTTGCAAGTCAAGAACTCAAAAGCTTGGAAAAGCCACATTCACAGTTGACTGTGCAACCTTAATTCTGCCCCTTTGTGTGCCAATATGCTCTGAGGGAGGAGTCTTATGGAAAAATAGCATGTTATCAAAGACCATCATAATGCAGAAGGAGGCTGAATTAAGGTTGCAAGGATGACAATAAATCTGGCATTTCCTAACTTCTGAGTATTTGATTTTGTAACCTAAGTAGCGTTCTTTTAACAGTTTTTTTTTTAATGTAATACCCTATGGTTTTTTTTCCCTAAAAGGAGAAAGGTAAAAACAAATTCTATTATGTGCAACTATATCCCTCCTTCACCCCCCTGCCCTGAACCCAGAACCTTCAGCATTACTGTATAGACTTCTGCTACTTGAGCTAAGGGACTAACAACATTAGTGGGTATCATGAGAAGATTGTTTTCTCAGATTGGGAAATGGGGTGCTGGATCTAGTTAGGTTGGGGTGGGGGAACTTAGACACATAGAATATCAGGGTTAAAAAGGACCTCAGGAGATCATCTAGTCCAACCCCCTGCTCAAAGCAGGACCAATCCTCAACTATTTTTTTTGCCCCAGATCCCTAAATGGCCCCCTCAAGGATTGAACTCACAACCCTGGGTTTAGCAAGCCAATGCTCAAACCACTGACCTATCCCTCCCCCCATGGTGGTTATGGTTTCACTTTCTCCTCTGCAAACAGAAATAAGGCCAGACATAGAAATGATATTTACATGTTAAAACTATTAGAAAAACTTTATTTACAAAGAGCCTACTGTCTTTTGAACTATCAGGTGAGCAAAAGAGACAATGTTCTTCTACATAGAGTAACTTCTACATATTATAAAATAGTTTTTTAAATAAAATTGTACACTTTTTGGTAACTGGGCTGGAGAAAGGGAATGGGGGGGGGGAATAAGAGAAAGGAGATGCTATGTCTAGGTGAGTTATTGTTTCTTGTTTCAAAAGTATCTATATTCAACTAGCAGACGGATCAAAGTCAGTAGGAGGATTTTCACCATAACCCAGAAAGGAGTGCTAAGTTTTTGCTACCAAACTCATGGAGAGACGCTTGAAGGAAGGGGGAGAAAGGAACAAGAGTTAAAATGGTATGGGTCTTCAAAAAGCATACTTGAACTGTTGCTGTCTAAAACTGGGCAAAAACTAAAGCAATGTAAACCGTACATTTCTTTAAATATTTTATCAAGATTAAAAGCTTTAGGAATGAGTTTTTGTTTCATACAGTCACCAAAGTGAACTTTTATTTTAGATTTAACAAGCAACTATAAAAGCAGGGGAGTAGGGATGAAAAAGAGAACTTGCCTAGAATTGATTTCTACACCAGCATTTAGTAGGATTTTGATGATGTTCACATAACCACCAGAAGCAGCTAGAGTTAGAGGTGTGTAATCAGAAACGTTCCTGTGCTCTTTGTTTGCCCCTCGAGCTAGCAGCAGCTCCACCACCTCTTAGCTTGGTCTGGCTCTCTCTCCTCTAGCAATGGGAGTTGGGTGAGCTCTGAACTAGCTGGCCGTCTACACTGCAATTTTTTAACCCCACAGTCCGAGTCAGATGACATGGGCCATCCGCGGGTGTTTTACTGCAGCGTAGACATACCCTAATGGTACATCTACACAGCAGTTGGGAAGCGTAATTCTGGGCTCGGGTAGATGTACATGTACTAGCTCTGCTTGAGCTAGAGCCTAAAAACAACAATGTTGCCACAGATTAAAAAACATTTTTAATACCCAACAAATATTTGAAATGTTTTTTCTGACATTCAGAAGTTTAATTTGTGATCCATTTGCTATCATGTCAAGGAACATAAACTGTAACTAAGTGATAAATGCCAGTTTCCTAACAAGACTGAATCATATCACATATTAAAAAGCTCACTGGGTTTTTACTGAAAAAAAAAAATGGTTACTGACTTTTCCGTAACTGTTGTTCTTTGAGTTGTGTTGCTCATATCCATTCCCATGTAGATGTGCGCATGCCACGTTCACCATAGCTGGAAGGTTTTTCCCTCAGTGGTATCCGTTGGGTTGGCTCTAGTGTCCCCAGAGTCAATCCCCCATGGCGCTATATATAGGGGCCTGCTGCCCCGCCGCTCCCTCAGTTCCTTCTTGCCAGCAACTCTGACAGAGAGGTAGGAGGGCAGGTTTTGGAATGGACATGAGAAACACATCTCAAAGAACAACAGGTGCGGAAGGTTAGTAACCACTTTTTCTTCTTCGAGTGCTTGCTCATGTCCATTCTCATGTAGGTGACTCCCAAGCAGATGCAGGAGGTGGGTTCAGAGTTCAACAACAAGCAGACCGTAGCACTGCTCTGCAAAATCCA
The DNA here is from genome assembly GCF_013100865.1 of Trachemys scripta elegans. Classification (NCBI taxonomy): domain Eukaryota; kingdom Metazoa; phylum Chordata; order Testudines; family Emydidae; genus Trachemys; species Trachemys scripta. The sequence goes on along the minus strand of NC_048298.1, from coordinate 289,731,737 downwards.
GAATCATCCCTAGCTTGCTGCATGATGGCGTTGGGTGTTGCGAAGTTGTGGACTGAAGACTACTTTTCCACTCTACAGATATCCTGGATGGGAACCTGTGCCACAAATGTGGCTGAAGACGCTTGCACTCTTGTGGAATGTACCGTCAGTGCCAGAGCAAAGACTTTTGCCTGGTCATAGCACATGTGAATAGAAGTAATCCATAAAGAAATTCATTGGGCAGAGACTGGGAGGCCCTTCTTCCTATCAGTTACTGCAACGAAAAGCGGAGTAGTCTTCCTAAACAATTCAGTCCTTTCTATGTAGAAGGCCAGCGCTTGCCTGACATCTAGTGAGTGAAACCTCTGCTCCTAGCTATTGGCATGTGGTTTCGGAAAGAAGACTGTGAGGAAAATGTCCTAGTACTGTGGAACTGCGACATCACCTTAGGGAGGAAGGCTAGGTGAGGGCACAGCTGGACCTTGTCCTTGAAGAAGACTGTCCATTGTGGTTCCAAAGTAAGGGACCTGATTTCTGAGACCCTCCTGGCCAAGGTGATGGCCACGAGAAAGTCCACCTTCCATGACAAGTAAAGCAAAGAGCATGTTGCCAAGGACTCAAACGGGGCTCCCATGAGTCTTGATAGTACCAAGTTAAGGTCTCAAGGTGGGATCAGCTGCCTCACCCATAGGTACAGCCTGTCCAGTTCCTTAAGAAAACAGCTACAGAGCGCGTTAGCGAAAATGGACCTGACGCTCACCCCGGGTGAAAAGTCGAGATAGCCATCAGGTGTACTTTAATCAGAGACACCCACATCCCTTGCTGCTTCAGATGTAGCAAATATTCCAGAATACATGGTATTGATGCTCAGATGGATGAGACCCCTTTCTGTACTGACCAGATCAAGAACCTTTTCCATTTTGCCAGGTAAGTGGCCCTGGTGGATGGCTTTCTGCTCCCTAACACAACCTCTTGAACCATCCCCAAGCACATTTACTCCAAAGGAATCAGCCATGGAGCTTCCAGGCTGTGAGATGGTGTGAGCCAGTGCTCACCACAGGAGAGTGGTGAGCAGTGCTGACACGGCGAGGCTGGCGATATCAGGCTCAGGCTCACTCTGTGCCTTTTGACCTTCAGCAGGACCTTGTGTATGAGCGAAATGGGTAGGAATGCATAGAAGAGATGGTCCTTCCAGGGGAGAAGGAACATGTCTGTGAGTGAGCCTGGAATGTGACCCTGCAAGGAGCAGTACTGCAGATACTTCCGGTTGTACTGTGTTGCAAACAGGTCTATCTGGGGAGTTCTCCACCCCTGGAAAATGCGCCTCACAACCACCGGTCGAATGGACCACTCGTGAATGGAGAAGGATCTGCTGAGATGATCCGCTAACACGTTCTGGGCCCCTAGAAGATAAGAGGCCTTGAGATGGATCAAGTTATGCAGAACTCCCACAGGTGGAGGGCTTCCTGGTTGGCATAGGTGAGAGAAGCATGCTCCACCATGTGTTTATACAGAACATTGCTGTCATGTTGTTTGTAATTGTTGCATCATTGCCGGCTTCCCTTTCAACGGCACCTGCGGTCTTGGTGCTGTAGCCACTCTTGCCCCCAGTGCCGGATCGCACCTGGTTGGTGTTGGCAGTACCAATAGGGATATTAAGTCCCGTGCTGCCTGGAATGCCTCATGGCATTGATGGAAGCTCCAGTCTTGCACTGCTGTGGCTCTCCTTCGGAGGAGAGTTCAATGGCACTGTATTTGATGGCCCCCTCACTGGGGCCGGAGTCAACGGCACCAAATTGGCAGGTTTTGAGCCTGAGTGGCCCTGCACGGGTCTCACTCTGCCGGTTTCCTTATGACTGGCGGGCTTCGGAGTAGGGGAGCTTACCCTGTCCATTTTGCGTTGTTTCTTTTGCGGCATCAGTGAATGGGATCGGTGCCATGTGAGCAGACCTCCTCTACGTGGGCAAACTTTGGTGGGGCCGGGAGTCCTAGGACACAGATGAGGAGTCCCTCCTTGGTGCCGGAGAGGCCAGGCTGTGGTGCCTCTCTCTCAAAGAAGCCGGTGCTCTCTCAAAGAGGCGGAGGTGCTAGGTGCCAAGTCGGGATGACTTGGCTCCGAGGAAGGGCAAAGAGCCGCTTCCATCAGAAGGAACTTAAGTCTCTGGTCCCCTTCTTTCTGGGTCTGGGGTTTGAAAACTTTACAAATCCTGCAGCAGTCACACAGATGGGATTCACCCAAACACTTGAGAAAAGCTGAGTGGGGGTTGCTAATGGGCATAGGCTTGTGGCAAGCCTCACACGGCTTATACCCCAAAGACCGAGGCATGTCCCGGTGCCAGGGAAGAACCCCATTAAGCTGGGTCCTACTCTATTACTACTAACTAGGCTGTAACAACTAACTGCTAAAATTTTAACTATTTACAGGAGAAAAAGACAAAAGTCCACTGGGGAGAGTACTTGCAAAGCAACGATGAGCAGTTCCAGCGACCATCACAGGCGGAAAGAAGGAAATCGGGGGGTGGCGGGGCAGCAGGCCCTTATGTACAGCGCCATGAGGGCGTGACTCCAGGGGGCACCAGAGCTGATCTGACAGATGCCACTGAGGGAAAAACCTTATGGTGACAGTGCATGTGGCGCGTGCATACCTACATGGGAATGGATATGAGAAAGCACTCAAAGAATCACTGTTCAGAACAGGGATCAGCAACCTTTGGCATGCGGCCCGTCAGGGAAAACTGCCGGCGGCCCGGGACTGTTTGCTTACCTGCAGCGTCTGCAGGTTTGGGCGATCACAGCTCCCACTGGCCATGGTTTGCTGTTCCAGGCCAATGGGGGCTGCGGGAAGCGGCGGCCAGCACATCCCTTGGCCCGTGCTGCTTCCTGCAGCCCCCATTGGCCTGGAATGGCAAACCGTGGCCAGTGGGAGCTGCGATCGGCTGAACCTGCAGATGCTGCAGGTAAACAAACCATCCTGGCCCGCCAGCAGATTTCCCTGATGGGCCACGTGCCAAAGGTTGCCGATCCCTGGTTCAGACTCACGCAGCTGTTCAAAGCAAGTAAAACAGCACTTAACATCCAAGGACCACATAGATCACAGAATATGAGGGTTAGAAGGGACCTTAGGAGGTCATCTAGTCCAACCCCCTGCTCAAAGCAGGACCACTCCCCAGACAGATTTTTATCACAGTTCACTAAATGGGCCCCTCAAGGATTGAACTCACAACCCTGGGTTTAGCAGGCCAATGCTCAAACCACTGAGCTATCCCTCCCCATATCAAAGCTTCTCTCCCGCTCCCCCAAAAGATCTCAACTATTTAATTTAGACTCATGACACTCCTATGAGATAGATAAGTATTATCCCCATTTTGCATAAAAGGAAATTAAGATAGTACTAGTGCCCAAAGAGAACACAGTGCTCAAAGTAACACAGGAAGTTTATAGCAGAGTTTAGAATAGAAACTCAGGTCTCCTGACACATCTAAACTTCAAGATCATCTCTTTCTTCTTTGCCTGACCCTCAGTAGATCAGTTCTATGCTCCAACAGGGGCTGCATGGGTGTGGTGACACACATGCTAGGATGTCTAATCAGAGTGGGATTGAACATTGTGACCTGAAGTGAAAGGAATGAGCTGAATGCTGTATTGAAGTTAAATACTGGGTTCCATGCTAGATAAAGCAGTATTTCATACCTACAAAGTGCATTTATTGAATTTACTAGTCTTTAATTTTTTGTCCTCTACCAACATTTCATCATAATATTGTCACAAATAAATTGATGATAGTGGACATACATGCGCACTCCTGGTTGGGAAGGGCTCTTTCAGCCCCTTTAATAGCATCCATGTCAAGGTTCTATGACCAGGCGTTCACTGCTCTCCATCTGATATTAAGCAGTGTCCCACACATAATACACCAATTTTAAAAATTATAAATTCAAATATTCAAATTCTTTATCTATCACCATTCACCACAGTAAATTATGTAGTAATTATAATGTATGTGTAAATCCATGGTTTAGTTGGATCTTCTGTGTCAGATCTCTGATCATAGGTTGAAGAGCAATGCAACAAGTCTGTCCCTCTACTGTGTTAATGTGCCTCAGCTGTAATTTTGAAGTCAAAATAATGGCAAATTACTTATCTATTAATTTGATAACATGCAAGCTTAGCTGACTCTCCTTTTAATCAGGAGTTCTTTGCAACCTCTTAACTTGGTCTTCTCTTCCTAAGGGTGCCTCTCCACTTCAAATTAAGGTGCATTTGTAGCATATGTAGGCATAACTGCACTACTTTTAATTTAGCTTGCATGGGTAACAAAAGCAGTGAAGATGTGGAAGGAAAGATTTCAGCACTGGCTAGCTGCCTCCAGTACAAGCTCACTGGGGACCCAGCGAATATACTCGGGTTGCTAGCCTATACCAGATATGCCTACTATGCTACAATTACACCTTAATTTGGCCCCAATTCTCAACTCCCTCGTCTAACCCCTTAGCAGATTCCCTGCTTAGCTCTATGTGTCAAATGAACAAAGTGACACTTTGCTACTCAATTCATATTGCATATTTAGATACAAGAAACGTATCACTAACTCATACTGTGACACTTGCTGAGTATCAAACTAGCCCTCATATGGATTAATGCCTAAAATGTGGAAAGAGTTTGGCTCAATTTATCTCTCAGCCATGAGATTTCTAAGAATATGCTGCTAAATTCACTTTCAGTTCTGATTTTGCTGACATCAACCTACCATCACAGTTCCAATGGAGAGAGACTCTGTCCATTAGGGGAGTTTTACTTAGTTAAAATACAGAAAGGAAGGGACTTCAATAGCCAGGGTTGATTTAAAACACGGCAGATAAATTTTGGATGAGTCACACAACTGGAGATATACAGGAAGACATGTTTCACATTAAGAGAGCATTAAAAATTCTCCTACATTACTTAAACTCAAGTATAGGGTCTCCATTAGCCCCCCCCCCCCCCTCTGAAAAAAAAAAAAGGACACCTGAGGGAAAAAGTTTATTTCCTCAAAACCAGGACAAGAAGGAATTGGATGCTTTGGTGACTTTTGGGATGTCCTTGATCTCTGATGGTGCTGTCGTGTTTTTTGTTGATTATTTTTTCCGAGTTTGTTTTTTAAAGCAGGATCTGACCCATAACTCCAATTTGAAAGAGCACTGTAAATATTTCTTGGATGCTTAACCAAATTGGAAGATGAAAGAAATGGACCTGAGGGACAAAGTGGACAAAGTAAAACAATGCTGCAAGTGTGAGACTGAGGCTGCAAAGGGAGAAAAACACTGCCTAGGGACATCTGCCTAGGGACATCTTGACCCAATGAATTGTTGTGGTAAGAAAGGAGCTTTGGAGACCAGAAGCTCCTCCAAGCTCATCATCTGCAGACAGGACTAGAAGTGACCTAACACAGCATACCATGAATAAAGACTGCCAGAGACAGATGAAAAAAGATCTCTATATAAGAGGCCTTGGTAAAAATATTTACTTCCTCTTACCCAGCATGGCCATGGCATTGTTTTGTAGATAGAATAGTGCAAGTGACAGAAAATGGTGTTGATTCATGCCTTAAAATTCCCTTCAAATACTCTGTCTTGATGGGCAAAAAGGCTGTGGTTTTTCAAATCTGTTAGCCTTCATCTTAATGGGACTTTTTAGTTGTGTTAAGCTAACACATTTGTAAGGATGGGGAGCACAGACCACAGCCAGCTTCAAACATGTCAGTCTGCTTCTTAGCCCCGTTAAATCAACTGAGCTAACACAACTGAAAATCACACCCTTGTCGCCAATGAAGACATACCCAAAGACAGACTACCTTACCTCAGATATATTGCACTGTAGTTTACATGAAATAAAGGACAAAAACAATATTAGGACAGACCTAAATGTCTGAACTAGCTTGATCAAGACAAAGATTCTGTCAAAATAGGGAATCATAGAATATACTCTGTTCTTTTTGTTGTTTTTTAATTTTACCTCCGTATCCACCATATCTACAACAGGACACATTCATTAATAGGCTGCTAGGCTCAGAAAGCAACTAGGGTTGTTGATTAATCGCAGTTAACTCATGCGATTAATCACGATTAATTTTTTTGAGTTAAAAAAATTAATCGTGATTAATCGCAGTTTTAATTGCACTGTTAAACAATAGAATACCAATTGAAATTTATTAAATATTGTGGACGTTTTTCTACATTTTCATATATATTGTATTCTGTGTTGTAATTGAAATCAAAGTCTATATTATTTTTGATTACAAATATTTGCACTGTAAAAATGATAAACAAAAGAAATAGTATTTTTCAGTTCACTCTGTCGTGAAAGTGCAATTTACAAATTTTTTTTTACATAACTGCACTCAAAAACAAAACAATGTAAAACTTCAGAGCCTACACGTCCACTCAGTCCTCCTTCTTGTTCAGCAAATCGCTAAGACAAACAAGTATGTTTACATTTACATGCTGCCCTCTTCTTATTTACAATGTCACCAGAAAGTGAGAACAGGCATTCACATGGCACTTTTGAAGCTGCATTGCAAGGTATTTATGTGCCAGACATCCTAAATAATCATATGCCCCTTCATGCTTCGGGCATCGTTCCAGAGGACGTTTCCGTGCTGATGACGCTTTTTAAAAAAATAATGTGGTAATTAAATTTGTACCTGAACTCCTTGGGGGAGAGTTGTATGTCCCCTGCTCTGTTTTACCCGCATTCTGCCATATATTTCATGTTATAGCAATCTCGGATGATGACCCAGCACATGTTGTTCATTTTTAGAACACTTTCACTGGAGATTTGACAAAACGCAAAGAAGGTACCAATGTGAGATTTCTAAAGATAGCTACAGCACTCGACCCAAGGTTTAAGAATCTGAAGTGCCTTCCAAAATCTGAGAGAGATGAGGAGTAGAGCATGTTTTCAGAAGTCTTAAAAGAGCAACACTCCAATGCGGAAACTACAGAACCCAAACCACCAAAAAAACAAAAAAAATCAACCTTGTGTTGATGGCATCTGACTCAGATAATGAAAATGAACGTGTCGCTCCACAGTGCTTTTGATTCTTATCAAGCAGAACCCGTCATCAGCATGGATGCACATCCCCTGGAATGGTGGTTGAAGCATGAAGGGACATATGAATCTTTAGTGCATCTGGCACGTAAATATCTTGCGATTCCAGCTACAACAGTGCCATGCGAACGCCTGTTCTCACTGTCAGGTGACACTGTAAACAACAATTGGGCAGTATTATCTCCTGAAAATGTAAACAAACTTGTTTGTCCGAGTGATTGGCTTAACAAGAAGTAGGACTGAGTGGACTTACAGGCTCTAAAATTTTACATTGTTTTATTTTTGAATGCAGTTTTTTTGTACATAATTCTACATTTGTAAGTTCAACTTCCATGATAAAGAGTTTGCATTACTGTACTTGTATTAAGTGAATTGAAAAATACTATTTCAGTTTATTTACAGTGCAAATATTTGTAATCAAAAATAAATATAAAGTGAGCACTGTACACTTTGTATTCTGTGTTGTAATTGAAATCAATATATTTGAAAATGTAGAAAACATCCAAAAATATTTAAATAAATGGTATTCTATTATTGTTTAACAGTGCGATTTATCGCGATTCATTTTTTTAATCGCTTGACAGCCCTAAAAGCAACATAAGATTGGTGATACCACAGCGCGGTACGTAAACTTCAGAAGTTGGGGCAACTTTTTCTCAGATGCTCTTGGCCTCCTGGCCACTTAAGGAAAAAATAGGATAAACCACAATCACAAGTCTTCTTTGTACAAAGTACTGTCTGTCAGTTAAAGAGGTGAAAAACCCTGCTACTCACAGGGCACTTCAGTGGGCAAAAAAGAATAAAATGTATAGACTTTACTATGAAGCATCCAATACCAAAAGTTGCTAATCCAAGCTTTGGTGGGTGGGAAGGGGAAGAAGAGGCAAACAGATTGATTTACCGTGTCATTCCAGTTTTATGGCAGCATCACTCCATATTTCACACTGCACTGAAAGTAGGGATTAAACCTCTTTCTGGGGTTATTTTTAAAAATGCTGATCTTATCTACCAGTGAGATAAAACTGGAGTGACAATAGTGAATCAAGCCTTTTTACTTCGGTAAAATATCTCCCCAATCCTTCGTCAGGATTAACTACTTAGCATAGGAAACTTCATAGTAAAACATATACATTTTCTCTCTTTTGCTCCCCAGAGTACCCTGTGCAGAGGGAGCTCTCTGAATCAGGCCCAAAGGGTCAAAACAAGAGTCTAGCCAGCCAAAAGAGCGGAAGACAACTGATGGACTCTGGAAAAACAATTAAGCCACCCACTGTCTTTTTTTTAAAAAAAGGGGAAGTGATGTCTCATTTTTTTCTCTCCATCAGCATGCAGGAAGATATATATCCACCACCTGTGCAGCTGCAGAGATATTTGAAAAAATCTACACAATACACAATAAAAATACACACTATGCGGTGTACTAACAGATCTCATTCCGATTTAGAGGTTAGCTCTAAGCAGTTTGAATTCAACTATCTCAGGAAAGGTATCACAACAAACTCATGTATGTTCAAATGGTCAAAAGCAATCAGAACCACAGTTAAGGCTACACCTCTAACCTTCTCCAGGCACAACAGTACATGTGATATGAAGATCCACCTGATTTAAGGAGATCTCTGCAATTCATGGGCTCAACAAGGTGCATTGAAGAGACAGTTCCTTGCATTGTGAGGTTAAATTGGAGTCTTAATATTATTTGAATTATGTTTTTATTAGTTAACTCTTATTTTCTGATAGGTTTATTTTAAAAAGGGCAGAGTTGAAATATGATGATCATACTAAGGACTAATAACTTAAGCCAACATAAACTTAAATATCAAGGGACCCAATTATGATTTAGCCAAATTTTGTTTACAGGTTTGGTATTCATAGCAGCATCTTCAAAATCTTTTACAATGTACAATGGGCTATGTATCTAAAATACAAAGACTCTCAGACAGAAAGTGATTATATGATAAGAACCTAAATATATGGACACTTGTATCTGCAGTTAAAAGCTTCAATAAAGTAGTTAATGTAGAACAGAGTAACAACTTTTAAAGGTAGCTTGGGCTTCTGAAGACAATCTACATTGTTGATTTCCAATCAGCAACATTTCACTTTCAAAAATTATGTCTTTATATTTACTGGAGCACAAGATAAAAGGAAAACCCAAAAGATAAGAAATATTTTTGAACTTGTATCAATTAAAGGGGCCATGGCTGTCAGATTCCTGATCTAAACACAGCCCTCCAAAATCAAAAGGATCATCAACGCTTTGAAGAGAAAACTAATAGTTTGTGGATACAGGCTCTAAGTCTGAGCAAACTAAACACATCACTGCTCCTTATTTCATGTCCTACAGTCTTGCTCATAACACAATTGTACATGTGAATAGCTGGCGCAATCCCTGTTCTGTCCACAAACTAGTACCCTATGTCATCACGCGAACAGCAAATCATGAAGAATTGTACTTTAGTTTTGGTGGAAGAGGTATTTTCAAAGTAGAAATTATTTTTATATGGGAGAGGGAGAGGGAGGGAATGAGTCAGTTTTGGGATGTTCAGACATGAAGACAATCTACATTTCCCTTAGAAAACTAGCCTAATTCATTCTTAGAAATTTTAAAATTTTTGTTTTTAGGAACAAGTTACACTTTGGGATGAATTTTTACAGGCAAAGTTATTAATCTGTAATGGAAAAGCTGACACATCTATCACTAGAAACATAAATGGCACTGACAAAACAATGTGGTCTTTAATAGTAATGTGTAAACTCAAATTTTGGCATCACTATTAAAATTATTGGAATATGTGGTGGAATAGGTATAGGGCAACAACAAATTACAATATTTCTTACTAAAGGGAAGAAACCAGAAAATATTCTGTTATATTACATTAACTTTATTTATGACTGAAGTCACAGACAATACTGTGAAGAAATATATTTTGATGTAACCCAGCTCTGTGGTCTGAGATATTCAAATGAAAGATACAGTAAGGTAAGAGGTACAGCTACTGTTAATAGGACTGATTACAAATGGGAAAAAATCATTGTGCTGTTGAAAAGCAGAGCTCTCTCTTTTTTTTTCTTTCCACAGGCTGACTAGCTGTAACTGCTAAAGGTAATATGGATCAAGTATATTTCTCTAGAGCTCTGAAACCACAATTTAAAAAGCCCAGTCATGACCAAGATCTGCAAAAGCAGAAATAACATTCCTCTCCTAGGTGTTTTACTGCAAAAGTGGAGAAAAGGGCTACATAATTTTTTTTTATATGAAAGCCTCTATATTAAGTATTTCATAAATACAGCTGCTGAGTAACTGGCAAACAGTTGTCAACAGAAATGAACAGATGATGGAAAACAGTTTGTATTCAAATTGCATCATCTTTAAATATACTAGTAAAACTGCAGCAATATAAAAATGGTACTCTGTACAGCTTTGTCTAAAAACGCTGCAATTGTAATTAGCTCAGCAATATTAATTAGAAGTATTTTAGGCAGACAGTGAAAATGTAAATTAATTTTAAAACAGTTTACAAATTAGAACAAAGCTATAGCTAATGTGCTTAGTGATTCCAACTGTAAAGATTTTTTAAATGCTCCACTTATCTTGCTTAATGGGTGATACAGCCAAGTCCTCTATAAAATGCATAGTGCATCTTTAACAGTCTTGTCCGTGATAAGATGAAATACAACCAGATTTGGCTTCTTTGTTTGATCTTGGGGAAAAAACATAATACAAACACACCTCCTTGCAAAGCCATGGTTTACACTCACTGTTATCAGGGCACATACATATAACAAATAATTTTTTCCCACTGTGAAAACCAGCTAACAGCTCCAATCAAGATGTTAGTTACTGACATGCTTAATCTAGCAAACCATTCAAAAGCCTTAGCACTTTGACTTACTGTGGCTCGCATCCTTTTATTTCTCTCATTCAACTGGTGCTACCACACTGACAAAGGGTGAAGGAAGATTCAACAGTCACCACTCCGGATGTTCCAATCTGTTCCATTCACTAAAAACTGAGGTTATCTTCATTGACGTGCCAGACATTGGCCTCCCTCTATTTAACAGAGCAACCTAGCCTAAACTCCATTCCTTAAAGTATCTCTCTTTATCTCTTTCTATAGCTGTGCATCCATAACACATGTAGAGGCAGGATGTTAAAGGTATGACCAATTATCAGTATAGTCAGCAATACCTACCTCAAGCCTTGCTTCCTATCAAATTAGCCAATGTACAGTGAGCTTCCTGCTGTACACGAATGTATCATGTCACCATAGCAACTAAATCAACAAATAGCTGCAGCAGCATCTGCTTCTGGATCATATAACGTCAGTCAACAGAAGGTTAGGATTTAAGGGAGCAAAGCTTCCAAATATATTCCATTTTAGAGTCATATTTTTAATTTAGCCTTCTGATTCCAAGATAGACTCTGCTAGCTGGGAATGCACCAACTTTTGGCTCTGTAGCTGGATATATGATGCAGTGGGTGGCTTCAGTTTGCAAACAAATGAACAGAAATACAACAGTTTATTAGGGGATGAGCTTCACAGCAGAAAATAAATCACTATCCAGCTGCTGAGCTCCTCACATTAGTCTCATATACTCTATATTTTATATGCATAATATGTTAGGTGTTTAATATTTTCTTTTGTCATTTTTTATTTCTCCATCTCTTAATTTTGCTTGAAAATTTTTACGATTTATATATGTTTATTTTAAATGCTATCATATACAGAAACAGAGTTACATATTTAAGAAATATAATCGGGGCGGAAAAAGATGGTGTCCTTCTTTCTCCTACAGCTCTCCCTGTATTTCTTCCCACTCAAGTCTTGATCTGCTAAATTCAAATTGGCCACTACTGGTTGCTAACAAGATCCTGTCTCTGTCACCTTTGATCTCTATGGTAACTTGGGTCCACTGTCTCTCTGACCTATTTATGGACATTTGGTTGTGATGATATCCTGATGCAGTACATTTGAACAAACTGACCCTAATAGAACATATACATGAAGCCGGACTTAAGATTTTTAACTCCAGGACTGTAAGAACTGTGGGGGACAAAAGGTCTTCAACAAGATGTCATAACCACCAGATATCTGGGACATGATAATATTAGATTCAGACATTCTGATAATTTCTAAGTTTTCTATACTTCAGGCAATATTTTAATCATTAATGTCCTGAAAACTGATAAATATGTAATGCATATTTATGTATGAGAAGACCAAGTCTACAATCAACTAAAACAAAACAAACAGCTTCACAGTTGTGTAATGTCAAGAGTTAGAAATATGGTATGAACCACACACAATTTATTTTTAAGCTGTCCAAGCCAAAAGCTTCAGTACATCATGACTACTTAAAAAAAAAAAACTCAGTTTTAGGATTTAAAGGGTCTGGCTTTCCATCCACATGCACAGAACTCTATTTAAAAGGAAATTATCAGGTCAAATTTGGCCCAAAGATCTTGGTTTAAAAAATAAAAACACAAGGACAATTGTGTGGTCCAATGAATACAAACCTGGACTGAGAGTCAAGAGACCAAAATTCTATTGCCATCTCTGCCACTGACATGCTGTGTGATTTTGTGCATGTCACTTCACCTGTCTGTGCCACAGTTTTCCTATCTGTAAAACTGAAATAATTATATTTGCATTTCTGGTCTTCTGAAGTCTACTGATAAAATCACAACATATAACCTAAATATTATGTATTTGGAACACAGGAATTGCCATACTAGATCATGTTAGTGGTCCATCTTATCCAGCAAGACCAGTGGCCAGGACCAGATGTTTCAAGAAGTTCCAAGAAATCCGGCAGAACACAGTTACAGGATAATCTCCCCTCAATAAAGCTGTGTACGAACCCCAAATGGTTAGGGGACTGACTTACACCTTGAAGCATGAGGCTTATTTCTGTTCCAAAATAATAGGTTTTTTAAAATAGAAAAAAATATAAACATAAGACCAACAGACGTGTTTCCACGATTTAAAAAAAATATTCTAATAGAAATATTTTAAATAAGTAACTCTCCCTTTGCAGTATCTACAGTCAAAGCACTGAGACATTAATGCAAAAAGAAAAAATAATGAAAAGTAAATTAATTTTTTTTAAATGTTCTCTTTCGATCATTTAAGGTTTATAAGAAACGAAAGAATGGATTTGTTAAAAATGCATTTAACTTTTATTTTAATGCAAGTAGGAGTTGCACGTGGACACTGATAATAGAACAGAACCCTTAAGAAATCCTAATAATGATTTTAATTAACAACGTTGACATTCTAATCTGCCTCAGATTCTCTTTAAAAAGTTTTCTATGTTTAGAAAATTAAGTTCCTATTCTTCAAACCTTCTAATCCTTCCCTTTGCCCTCAACTTTTCCTCCATCTTTCTCCCCCAAAAGCATTATCCTATATTTTAAAACTCAGGATGTGTGGTATAGAGAAAAGGAAAACCGAGTAAAAATATTAGTAAAAAATTGAGGAATAAGATTTATCACATTGTGAAATAGTCTCTTCCAGGAAGTGGTAGATCCTTGAGACCTTTACAGCAAATCTTAACAGAAAAGCAGTTGAAAATTTATTATAAGGCAGCAGTTCCCAAATGGAACCACTGAACTGACTAGTCATATTTGCAACTTCGTTTCCAGCTGCTTCTACAGGTGCCCATCCCTTTCACTGTATTCATTTGTGCTGACTGATGATCTCGCAGTGGTTGAAGAGAAAACATTTACTGACTTTATTAGATCGGTCAGCTGCCTTTGATACCAATGGCAAGGTAATTACTGGGATACTTGCTGTCACTAGTGAGAATGTATGGGGTCGCTTGGGAGGTTCCCTTCATTCTTTTCCAGAAGAGAGGTTTTGAGCAATTGTTCTGCCACCTCAATAGCTCTCTCCTGCAGGATACCACACGGCTCAACTTTGTCCCCAGTTCAGGACCTGAACACTGGAAGGGTCATCTCTCTGAGGGCTATAATGTCACAGTCTAAATCAGCTGAGGTGCTCAAGTTGGAGTTCCCTCTATTTGAACAAGAGGAGCTACTAGCAGAGCTTTCCACATGACAGTTCCTTGACTCTGGAATACACATTCCATCTTGGCCCTCCAAAGGCCAGATTTGTTAACTTTCTGGGCATACTGCCCGGCCCATCTTTTCTTGCAAGCATTTTGTGAGGTTATAAGCTCTACAGGTGGAGGGGTTGAGACTAAAGGAGATTCTGTGAGGTCCTGTGCTATGATTGGATAGAGTGTCTTGGATTTTATTTTTGTGAAAAAATTCTGTGGCTTGGAATTTGTGTAAAGAGAAATTTAAAAGAAAAATTCATACTGGTAGATTTTAGAATTTTTAATATATTTATAATTTAAGAATTGTGAACAGACTCCAGAAAAACAATTAATAAATAAATACATAGAAACCTGAATGTCTGTAAAAGGAGCTGAAAATGAAGGTGAGCCACCCTCTCACTTCAATCGGAGGTTACACTACATAAAAGGATAAGACTTTAAGAAGCTAAAATTAACTAAAAACTTTCCTAACATTACTTTTCGATGTAAGTATTAGGCTACGTTTTAGTCAGAGGTATTTTTAGTAAAAGTTATAGACAGGTCACGGGCAGTAAACAAAAATTCATGACGCATGACCTGTCCATGACTTGTACTATATACCCTGACTAAAACTTGGGTGCTCTGGGGCAGGGGGTGGCCCGGGGGCACCGTGGGTGCTGGGGGTGGGATGGGCGGTGATGTGCAGCCCGGGACCCTCACTGCTGCTGGTGAGGGGGAGAGGAGGGCTGGCGGGGCAGGCAGGCTCCCTACCTGGCTCCCGGAAGCGGCGGGCATGTCCCCTAGGCAGACTTGAAGTTGCGGCCAGAGGGGCTCCGTACTCTGCCCCTTCACTGAGCACCTGCTCCACAGCTCCCATTGGCTGGGAACTGCAGCCAATCGGAGCTGTGGGGGGCAGTGCCTGCAGGCAAAGGCAGCGCGCAGAGTCATCTGGCCACGTCTCTGCCTAGGAGCTGAGGGAGGGGCATGTTGCTGCTTCCGAGGTAAGTGCCACCCAGATCCCTCACCCCGTCCCGCAAGCCAAGCCCAACCCCCTGCCTCAGCCTTGAGCCCTCTCCCACACCCAAACTCCTGCTGCTGCTGGGGGGAGGTGCATGGTGGCCCAAGACTGCCCCAGTGGTGGTCAATGCAGCTGGTCCGGGAGCCCCCCAAGCTGCTCAGGCGGCTCCCGGGCTAGCCACAGCAGATGCTGCAGAAGTCCCAGAATCCATGACTTCCATGACCTCCAATGACAGACTCGCAGCCTTACTTGTAGTTGCTACAGTGAAATTATTCAATTGTGAATTTCAGTTATCACCAATGGAAATATTTTTATTGGTTTGTCGGTGTATGATAAAATCAATGTTAACTGACATTTGCTGATAAAAATCTCATCCTTCCATGCAAAATTATTTGTATTATTGTAGCGCCTAGGAGCCCTCATCATGGACTAGGACCCCATTGTGCTAGGTGCTGTACTAACAGAACAAAAAGACACTCCCTGCCCCAAAGAGCTTGCAATCTAAACAGACAAGGCAGACACACGTTGGGGAAATGTTTAGA
The DNA here is from genome assembly GCF_013100865.1 of Trachemys scripta elegans. Classification (NCBI taxonomy): domain Eukaryota; kingdom Metazoa; phylum Chordata; order Testudines; family Emydidae; genus Trachemys; species Trachemys scripta. The sequence continues at coordinate 289,716,071 of NC_048298.1, read as the reverse complement.
ACACACTAAGGGAACAATGTGATGGTGGCAAATGTCATGTTAGTTCCATGGCTTTTTTTTTTAGGAGAAAGTTTAGTTAGGATGGGATCAGCTAAATGGAAAGAAAATGGAAGGGAAAAAGGTGAGGGGGACAGGACAGGTGTGAAGAGGG
>NC_048298.1:289563059-289711244 GCF_013100865.1 Trachemys scripta elegans | reverse complement strand
GAAGTCAGAGAATGTAGAGATAGAGTGAGAAAGGCCAAAGGCCGTGTAGAGTTGGACCTAGCGAGGGGAATTAAAAGCAATAGTAAGAGGTTTTACAGCCATATAAATAGGAAGAAAGCAAAGAAAGAAGAAGTGGGACCGCTGAAGACTATAGCTGGAGAGGAGATTAAAGATAATCTAGGTATGGCGCAATATCTCAATGAATATTTTGCATCGGTGTTTAATGAGGCCAATGAAGGTATTAGGGATACTAGCACCGTGACAGAGGGGCATACAGGATGGGGGATTACCGTATCCGAGGTAGAAACAAAACTTGAACACCTTAATGGGGCTAAGTCGAGAGGACCGGACGATCTTCATCTGAGAATATTGAAGGAATTGGCACAGGAAATAGCAGGCCCATTAGCGATAATATTTAATGAATCTGTAAACTCGGGGGTGGTCCCGTTAGACTGGAGAATAGCTAATGTGGTTCCTATTTTCAAGAAAGGGAAAAAAAGTGATCCGGGTAACTACAGGCCTGTTAGTTTAACATCTGTAGTGTGCAAGGTGCTGGAGAAAATTCTGAAAGAGAAACTAGTTGAAGACCTTGAGGTTAATGGCAATTGCGACAAATTACAACATGGTTTTACGAAAGGCAGATCGTGCCAAACGAATCTGATCTCCTTCTTTGAGAAAGTAACGGACTTATTAGATAAGGGAAATGCGGTGGACCTAATATACCTGGATTTCAGTAAAGCGTTTGATACTGTACCCCATGAGGAATTATTGGTTAAACTGGAAAACATGGGGATCGATATGAAAATCCAGAGGTGGATAAGGAATTGGTTAATGGGGAGAATGCAGCGGGTCGTATTGAAGGGTGAACTGTCAGGTTGGAGGGAGGTTACTAGTGGAGTGCCTCAAGGTTCGGTTTTGGGACCCATTTTATTTAATCTATTTATAACTGACCTCGGAACCGATTGCAGGAGTGGGCTGATAAAGTTTGCGGATGATACGAAGGTGGGAGGCGTTGCAAATTCGGAGGAGGATAGGGATGTTCTGCAGGGAGACTTGAATGAGCTTGTGAATTGGAGAATCAGAAATAGGATGAAATTTAATAGTGAAAAGTGTAAGGTGATGCATTTGGGGACGACTAATAACAATTTTAGTTACAAGTTGGGGACGCATTGGTTAGAAGTAACGGAAGAGGAGAAGGACCTAGGGGTCCTTGTAGACCGCAGGATGACTATGAGTCGACAATGTGACGTGGCGGTGAAAAAAGCCAATGCGGTCTTGGGATGCATTAGGCGAGGTATATCTAGTAGGGATAAGGAGGTCCTGCTTCCGTTGTATAAGGTGCTGGTGAGACCTCATTTGGAGTACTGTGTGCAGTTCTGGTCTCCCATGTTTAAAAAAGATGAACTCAAACTGGAACGGGTGCAGAGAAGGGCGACTAGGATGATCAGAGGAATGGAAAACCTGTCGTATGAAAGGAGACTAGAGGAGCTTGGGTTGTTTAGTCTGACAAAACGAAGGCTGAGGGGGGGATATGATTGCTATCTTTAAATATATCAGAGGGATAAATACAAGGGAGGGAGAGGAATTATTCCAGCTTAGTACTAATGTGGACACGAGAACGAATGGATATAAACTGGCCGTGGGGAAGTTCAGGCTTGAAATTAGACGAAGGTTTCTGACCGTCAGAGGGGTGAAATATTGGAACGGCCTTACGAGGGAAACGGTGGGGGCGACGGACCTGTCTGGTTTTAAGAGTAAGTTAGATAAGTTTATGGAGGGAATGGTTTAATGGTAAAACATAGTAGCCAAGGAATACCAAGCAATGGTAGGTAAATAGTATAATGGCTAACAGGGGTCAGGCTAGAGACTCTTGCCTACATGCTCGGGGTCTTACTGATCGCCATATTTGGGGTCGGGAAGGAATTTTCCTCCAGGGTAGATTGGCTGAGCCTCTGGAGGTTTTTCGCCTTCCTCCGCAGCATGGGGCAGGGATCGCTAGCAGGAGGGTCTCTGCCAATTGAAGTCACTAAAACACAGGATTGGGGACTTCAACAGCAGAGTCCAGGGAAGGGGTAGGGACGGTTTTGTGGCCTGCAGCATGCAGGGGGTCAGACCAGATGATCATAATGGTCCCTTCTGACCTTAAAGTCTATGAGTCTATGAGTCATGTTCAGGTTGTGATCACTTACACCAGACTTGCCGTCCGCCTTCAGAGTCGCAACCAGTTCCTCCCCGATAGTCAGAATCAAGTCTAAAATGGCTGCCCCCCGGTTACTTTCACCCCACCTCATCTGTCTTCTCATTGAAAAGGTGAGCTTCATCAAAGGGAAAGTTCTCTATGGTGTTTTGGACCTCCCTGGGAAATCCCAAAGCCTGTAGCCACTGACTCATGGTACGTTAGAATGGCTGTTATCACTGACCTTGATGATGTGTCTGCTGCATTAACAGCTGATTGAAGTGAGGTTCTGGCCACCAGCTTACCTTCTTCAATAAATCTTGGAACTGAGTTCTGTCTTGCTGTGGCACCTTGTCTACAAAGTCTGTGAACTTGGAATAGTTGAGATAGTCATACTTAGCCAACAGTCCTTGATAGTTTGCTATTCTGAACTGAAGTCTAGTGGATGTGCAGATCTTCCATCCCAATAAGCCTATTTAGCCTCCCTGTCAGAAGGAATTTTGGATGTTGTTCTGTAGATCTCTCCATGGCAGCCTTTATGACAGAAAGCTAGGTCTGGAATGGGTAAAAAGAAATTTGTTCCCCAGGGCTAGAACAAAATAATGTTTTTCTGCCCTCTTTGAGGGGGTAGGTGCACATGTGCCTTATGTATGCCAGACTGTTCTAGCAGGTTGCAGAATAACATCATTAACTAGAAGTGCTATTTGACTGGATCCGGTAGTTTGCAGTATATTCAAGAGTTTGTGTTGAGGGCCCTGGATCTCCTCTGGGGCAGAGGTTCTCAAACTAGGGTGCATGGAATGTATTCGGGGGAGGGCGGGCATGAGAAACTTTAGGAAAAAGCTTTCTGCGCACATTTTACCCACAGCACTGAATAACTAGCAAAGTTGATTCATCCAGACATATCAGGTCCTCAGATGGTGCTTTGCATTTTGACAGATTTCTGTTAAGTTTGCATAGCATTATACAAAGTTGTTTCAGCATGGAAAAGAGATGACTAAGGGGTAATATGATAGAGGTCTATAAAATCCTGACTGGTGTGGAGAAAGTAAATAAGGAAGTGTTTACTCCTTCTCATAACATAAGAACTAAGGGTCACCAAATGAAATTAGTAGGAAGAAGGTTTAAAACAAACAAAAGGAAGTATTTCTTCACACAACACACAGACAGACAACTTGTGGAACTCTTTGCCATAGAATGCTGTGAAGCCCAAGACTATAACTGGGTTAAAAAAAGAACTAGATAAGTTCAGGGAGGATAGGTCTATCAATGGCTATAAGCCAGGATGGGCAGGGATGCAAACAACGCTCTGAAGTGTCCCTAACCTCTTTTTGCTAGAAGCTGGGAATGGGCGACAAAGAATGGATCACTTGATGATTACCTTTCCGTTCATTCCCTCTGAAGCACCTGGCATTGGCCACTATTGGAAGACAGCATATTGGGCTAGATGGACCATTGGTCTGACCCAGTATGGCCATTCTCATGTTGCCATCTATATGTTAATCCATTTTCTATGACACAGTATGCACATTTAATTGTAAGCGTGGAACACAATCACAGTTTTGCTTTTGCTCTTATTACAATGGATCGTTGGCTCATTCGTGAAACAGCAAAAAAAACCCCACTCAACTAAAAAACAAAGAAGCCAAAACTAATTCAAATGAAGCTCCACTGCCACTGCTTATATTGGTATATGTACTAGTGTGGTAGGAGGAAGGGGGGCATAAACTGCTACAGACAAATAAGGAGGGCACGATCAAAGAAGTTTAAGAACCTCTGCTCTAGGGAGATCTGGAGTTCTTCTGCCGCTCTGTGCAAAAATTCTTGGAACTGTTTATAGTTATTTGGAGAGGACAGAGACACTGTGGTGACTGCTTCATTGTGAGATGAAGACGACAATCTTGTTTGTACTGATAGAACCAGCTCTGGCTGTATCCTTAGAGGAGAAAAGTGGAGTGATTCCCTAGAAGAATGTATAAGCTCTGCATCTCTGGCATATGGGTCCCATGATCCCCAGTATGGTCAGAAAGCTGGGTCAGGAGAGGGCTATGGAGGTCCCCAAGGCAGAGACCATGAGGGTGTGTGTGTAAGTCACTCTTGATCCCAAGGTAAATGCCAAGGTGCAGGTTGGTACTGGGAGATTCTGAATCACTTGTCTGAGCTAGTATTTCTTAGAGGAAGAGATCATGGTTCCTCTGGTGGTGGGATTCTCCAAAGGAAGAAAAAATTGGGCCTGGATCCATTAGTGGTACTGATGGTGCCAATGGAGGAAAAGCTAGGCTGGTAAATGGAAGAGGGGATAGACTTGTGTCATGGCCAACATCTCCTGGTGGAGCTAAGATCTTCCTAGTGAGAGAAGGTCCCGATGATGGGGGAAATTGAGGCTCAGGAACAGCAAAAAGGTCTTCTGGTGTTGTATGTGTCTCTGTCCTCCCTGGAGTATAAGAGGTCTGATCCACTTGTGCTGACAGGGTCAGAGGAAGGAACGTGTTGGTGCTGGTGTTGGTGGTACGTGAGACAGCGACGGTACCATCAATGATTGAGACTATTGTTGTTTCTTGCTGGAACCAAAGGATCTCAATGTTTCAGCTTGGATCATACCAGTGGAATTGATGTTGTTGATACGGGGTGCTGTACCAATAGACTCCTGGTTCATGGGCTTCTGCGTCATGGCCCTGGGACTTAGGACATTCTAAGTCCTTAGGGACTGAGGAAACAGGCTTGCTTGGTTTAGGCAGAGATGCATCAGTCGCCTTCGAAGCAGTCTTAGAGGGAGACTTGCTTTTAAGCTTGTGAGAGCATTCCCTGCTCTCCTGAGGAGACCCTGATTGAGGGTCTGTGGGTATGGATTCCCTCACATCGAAGTCGGACCTTGTGACAGAAGGTGTCCTCCATATTGATTCAGGCAGATGTACGGGTGAGGGGAGGAAGGGAGAGTCCCTCAGTTTGGGTCCAACCACAGTTTCGTGGTGTTTCTAAGCCACAGTTCCCATGTCCCATGGGTACAGCTAGGGAAAGACCAGATATTGCACCTACCCAAGATGTGTGCCTCCCTGAAACAGTAAAGGCAGCGATGATGGTTGTCACTAACTGAAAGGAAGGAGGGCAGGAAACAGTTTTTGAAGCTCAGAGTTCTGGGCTTAGTCCAATACCTGTAATAGAATATGGGGGAGGAAGGGTGACCCCCCCAAGGCAGGGAATCTATGTAATTAGAAAAACTCTATTAAACTACAAGCATACTAAAATTGTTAAAACTATTAAGAGCTATATACAAAAGCACTAACAGAAAACTCTGAAATATTTACAGATTGAAGAATAACGATGAAGCAGCAGCTCTAGACAGTGGAGGTTCTGACCCAGGCCATATGGTGGGAAGAAGGAACTAGAGAGATGGCGTGTCTGCTCTGTCCTTTATACCCTCAGTTTGAGGCATGAGGAGAGCAAGGGTGCATGCAAGAATTCACCGACTCTGGGTGCATGGAGCACACGCACACACACAATGAGCTACATACAGGGACAACTGAAGAAAAATCTCTCCTTGTTAATATCGAAGCTGTTTGGGTTGAAGTCACAAATATTAGATAATAGAGGAGTTTTTAATAAAAATACAATTTTAGTCCCAGATGCTGCAAACATTTATTCACATGCTTGAATTTAAGCATATGAGAAGTTCAGGTTCAAAGGCTTAATTTTCAATATTTTGATTTGTTCCTCCAGCAGTTTTGCAAAATATAAGTAAAACACCCTACCTACCAATAGTGACACCTTAAAAAGTCATCATTTATAATGGAGTTCATTATATATTTTAATCTAAAATTAAAACAAATTTTAAAGTTTGACAACATTTTAACCTCATTTAAATCTTAAAAATAATCAAGTGATTTAAATCAACTATCGCCTTGATTTAAACTGTTCTTCCTAAACTATCAATATAGTGTTTTTTACCCTATCTTCCTTTCCCGCAACACTCAAAATCCAAAAGCCCTTAAAATTATTTAAACTGGCCATTGGCTAAACCACATTTTTTAAATGTTACCTGAATTGTACTTATTTTGCAAGCCCAGTACTTCCTATTTGCAGGCAGGGCCAACAGTTGCTCAGCAAATTTTGTGTTGTACACAGAATAGGTACTGCCAAGTGTTCTAGTAAGTTGGAACACTTCCAAAAGCTGCCTCCCCAATCTCTCTGAATGAGTCTCCAGGAGCTTAGTGTTGTTGGGGGTACGAGGTTACAGCATTTTAATTCAAAACAAGCTGAGCAGTTTTACAATAATTACAGACCCTGTCACTGAAAATACTTAGCCCTCATAAAGCACCTTCCAGTAGAGGATTCCAAGGCATCTTACAGGCGTTAATTTAGACTTATAACAACCTATGTAAATATCTTCCTTCTGCAGATGAAAAATTTGAGGCAGAGACAGGGTAAGACATTTGTCCAATGTCACATACACGTTAACTGCAAATCTAAGAATAGAACACAGGTCTCCTGAGTCCCAGACCGGTGCTTTAACCAGAAGAATATTCTTTCTTCACGGACTATATCTGAACTTTTCCAAAGATGCATTTAACCATTTTGGTGTTCACTTACTAAGAAACTGAATATAATGGGAGTGTAAGGCAATTGTTTCCAAATTTTTCAGACTGAGGGCTGAATATATTATTTCAAAAAGGACAAGGGGCCAAAACAGATTCTTTAACTATCTCCATAGGGTAGGGCAGAGCCATTTAAGCTCCTCTCCTGCTTTCCCTCAGGTTCCCACAGCACAGAGGATGAGGAAACAGATAAGGGAGCAGCCAGAGATACTCTCTCTTCCTTTTCCTCTTCTCTGCAATACAGCAAGCTGCCAGCAGTGGTACTACTGAACAACGGCAGCAGGGAAGAGACAGCAGCTAGCCAGAATGCTGGTAGCAAACTGCCAAGCTTCTCCAGGGGCTGCAGTGGCAGATAGTTAAGTAGCTGGTGCCCTCTCTCTCCTCCCCATATTGAAAGTGAGGATTCAGATGCTTCACTCTAAAAATCACAGAGCACAGTTCAGGGAACATGTTTCCAATTTGTAGTTAAATACAAATTTCTCTTTGAAAAGAATCACTCTTGAGCGCCACCTTATCCTTCTGGAAGTCCAGTGTTGGAGCTCTTCAGATAGTCCACAATTTTAATATCGCCTTTACTGAAGTTATAACAATTAGGAAAAAATTGAGAGATAAGAAATAGAATGAAAGTGAATTTCAGATCTTCCAAAAATAAACTTGAGATACCTGGAGTAACTTATCTAGCTTTCAGTTAGGAACTATGAGCCACTGATGATTGTGATATGCCACTTTAGAAGTTCTATGAGAATGTAACATTGAGAGGCAAAAAAGAGCTTTCTTCTGTGCTGGGAATTTGCCATCAAGGAGTTTAGTAAGATTCTGGGCTGGTATACTGGGATGATATGTTGGGTGGATTTGAAATTGAACCTTGGTTATGGACTGTTTGGGCTAGACTGCCCTTCAAGTTAGGTGGGTTAGCACTTTAATTCAAGCAGGGCTCTTTGAAATGAGAACAGTGCCGTTTTTTTTTAACAAGCCAGTGATTAGAGGTGGCTGAGTCAGAAGGAGCGAGTCACCCGTATCAACTGCGACTACTAAAGTATGTGAGTCTTTAAAAAGCATGCAGGCTCCCAGTGGCTAGTAAGACAAAGGCAGTTGGGAAACTAAAGAAGAAGCCAGCAGAGGAAGACAAGAGAGGTAGTTTTTCTTCAATTTGTAGGAATTCTACAAGGAAGAACTTGCAATGGGAGGAAAATGGCACACTGCCTACACCACTGCTAGCTCTTCCTCTGCCTGCACCTGTGGAGACACTACCAAGCCAGGAATCCTGACCCTGGAGGTTTCTACCCAGGTCCTGGTCTTGAGTTGCTAGGAATGTGACCTGCATGTCCGTGTTGAAGAAGGCCAGGAAGGTGGAACCATTCTGGTGGTGGAGTCCCTCAGGAAGCAGGCAAGAGAGCTACAGGAGGAGATGGCTCATCCCAGTAGCATCCAGGAGCATGAGGACTTCAGTGACCAGATGAACATGGAGACATCCAGGATGGAGAAAGCTAGCCAACCAGATAAGACTACAGCAGCACCAGAGGAGGAAGCTGCTCTGCAGGGAGGAGACTGGCTGTTAGCCATCTTGCGCAGCAGAGAGTGATCCAATCCCACCACCCAGGCCCCCCATCCATTAAGGTTAAGAAGTGGTATGTAGTACTGGCATCAGCAGGAAAGCAGCAGATCCCCATGGTTGTGGAAGAGGAGCCACCTGTCTCCAAGGCTGGGCGGCTCACAGCCACCACCCCTACCAGCAGGAGGAGACAAACTGTGGTGACTGTCAGAGTCTCCCTTCTGAGGAAGATGGGGGCATCTACTTCCTAACCTGACCTGACATCCCAGGAGGTGTGCTTCCTGCTTGGAGCATGTATACGAGACATTACAGAAAGGTTGCCAAGGCTCATCCAGCCCTCTGACCACTATCCTATGCTGCTCATCCATGTGGGCACTAGTGATACTTCCAGGTATGACTCTGAGCAGATCAGTAGTGAAGGGTGAAGGAGCTGGGGGTGCAAGTGGCATTCTCATCCATCCTGATGGTTGAAGGTAAGCACCCAGGCAGGGACAGACATCCTGGAGCTGAATGTATGGTAGTGCAAACAATGTTGACAGGATTTTGGTTTCCTTGACCATGAAATGCTGAGAGAGGGCAGCTGGGAAGAGATGGTGTCCACCTGATGAAGGGGAAGAGCAACTTGGGACACCAACTCGCCAACCTAGTGAGGAGGGCTTTAAACTAGGTTCAAAGGGGGCAGGTGACAAAAGCCCAAAGAGAAATATTAAAAAAGGTAACCTTGACAGAGGGCAGGAAAACGGAGAGATATGGAAAATTACAATAGGATCATAGGAGTAGCATGAAAAAACAGTGGAGGAATCTGCTCAACATCTTTGATGTCTACATACACTTGCAAGGAGTACACAGAATAAACAGGAAGAACTGGAAGTCCTAGTATACAAGCTAAAAATATGATATAATTGGCACCACAGAGACTTGGTCGGATAGAGCTCATGACTGGAATACTGGTATAGCAGGGAATAGTTTGTTCAGGAAGGATAGGCAGGGAAAAAATGGATGATGTGGTGCATTGTACATCATGATCATATAAACTTGTTCTGACGTCCAGATGGAGGTGAGAGGCAGACCAGCTGAAAGTCTCTGGCTGAAGATAAAAGGGAAAAAAAACAGAGGCAATATTGTGGCAGGTAGCTACTACAGACCATCAAATCAGAAGGAAGAGATGGATGAGGCATTTCTAGAAAAACAACAACAGGCATATCCAAAATACATGACCTGGTAGTAATGTAGGACTTTAACTACCCAGATATCTGTTAGAGAAGTAATATGGCAAAACACAAAATGTGCAATAGTTCTTGGAATGCGTTGGGGACAATTTCTTGTTTCAGATGGAGGAAGTAACCGGGGGACAGCCATTTTAGACCTGATTCTGACTATCAGGGAGTAACTGGTTGCGACTCTGAAGGTGGACGGCAAGTCTGGTGTAAGTGATCACAACCTGAACATGAGTCAATGTGATGCTGTGGCAAAAAAAGCAAATGTCATTCTGAGATGTATTAACAAGAGTGTGGTATGTAAGACATCTGCTCTATTCAGCACTGGTGAGGGCTCATCTGAAATAATGTGTCCAGTTTTGGGCACCACACTTTAAGAAAGATGAGAAAAAATTGGAGTGAATACAGAGAAGAGTAACAAGCATGACAAGGAGTTTAGAAAACATGACTGTGACGCAAGCCTAGAAAGGGTTAAATGTTCTGCAAAATAAATAACTCCCCAAAGACATTGAGGGAGATAATGTTTGTGTTTTTGTGTATTTACATATGTATGAGTAGGATCGACAATGTAACCAACAGTCCCTGGCTATGCTGTATTCCGATATCATTTAAATGAATTGTAAACCCAGGATATCTCAGTATTCATCTCTTTGAAATGTACTGTGAATGGTGGAGGAAAAAGCAAATGGCCTTATGTTAATTCGTATAGCTAAGTACTGGTGATGGACCTCCTTCAAAGCCATCCTAATTATCTTTTGTTCCCCGAGGAAATCCCAACTTGTCAAAGAGGACATGAAATTATATAAAAGATCCTTGGGTCCTGATTCTGTCATCTCAGATCTGCTTAAGCTTCTTCAGGGAAAGTTTGAGGTCCCAGTTATGCTGGTATGCCCTGATTGTGATATTTGGACATTGGACTATAAACTATGACAGGGGTGGGCAAACTATGGCCTGGGGGCCGCATTCGGCCCGTCAGACCTTTTAATCAGGCCCCCGAGCTCCCGCCGGGGAGCGGGTTCAGCGCTTGCCCCATTCCGCACGAGCCGTGGCTCCCAGAAGCAACTGCATGTCCCTCCTGCGGCTCCTATGCATAGGGGCACCAGGGGGCTCCGCACGCTGTCCCCGCCCCAAGAGCAGGCTCTGCAGTTCCTGTGGCCAAGGGGGGACATTCCGCTGCTTCCAGGAGCTCCTTGAGATTAGCGCCGCCTGGTGCCTGCACCCCGACGTCCTCCTGCGACCCATCCCCCTGCTCCAGCCCTGATCCCGTTCCTGCCCTCCGAACCCCTCAGTCCCAGCCTGAAGCAGTCTCCTGCACCCCAAACCCCTCATCCCCAGCCCCACTCCAGAGCCCGCACCCTCAGCTGGAGCCCTCCCCCCTCCCCCCTTCCCCACACCCTGAACACCTCATTTCTGGCCCCACCCCAGAGCCTGCACCCCCAGCCGGAGCCCTCACCCCCTCCTGCACCCCAACCCCCAATTTTGTGAGCATTTATGGCCCGCCATACAATTCCCATACCCAGATGTGGCCCTCAGGCCAAAAAGTTTGCCCACCCCTGAACTATGAACTATTTCTGAAAGAACTGTTTGCAACTACAAAGCTCACCATCTCTGCTATAAATCTGCACCTAAATGAATTGAACTCATGTCTGTATGTCTATTGATCTTTTAACCATACTCTCGCTCTTTTGTTTTTTAATAAATTTTAGTTTAGTTAATAAGAATTGGCTGTAGAATGTATTTGGGTAAGATCTGAAGCATTCATTAACCTTGGAGGTAATGTGTCCGATCCTTTGGGATTGGCAGAACCTTTTCTTTTATAGGATGAAATAAGATTTACAGAAATTTTCAACATATTTGACGGTTGGAGGCCTGGATGGAGGCCTGAGGTTGGATCACTTTAAGGGAACTGTGTTGTTTGGACTTCTGAGTAACCAGTACGGTAATAAAGAAGCTGTTTTATGCTGGCTTGATGAATTTAAGTTTTGGAATATCCACTAGCTTTTTGGGGTTTGGCTGCCCCATTCTTTGCAGTTCACTCTAATTGAGTGACCATAGCTAACTCCCCACTAGAACCCCGATCATAATGACCAAGGGGGAAAGGCTGAAAAACTTGGACAGGATTAGTTTAGAGAAGAGAAGGCTGAGAAGGGACATGATAAGTCTTCAAATATGTTAAGGGCTAGATATGAACATCTTCTGCCCACATTAACTGGGCTAAGAGCAATTTGATCTTACTGGGCTCTTGGCAGTGTAGTGGTCCCCCTTCATTGACCCAACAACAGCAATAGGGCACCTCTGGGATTAAAGTGTTGTGGATCTTTTTCAGATCTGTACAATATACATTAAGGAACTGGGAAGGGGCTGAGGAGAAGGTGTAAGACCACCTGCAGAAATGATGCTGGCTCCTTCCTGGACTTTCTTTACAGGGACAGGTTTTGATTGCCAACTATCTTGTGGCCTCAATGTTGTGACACCAGCTACTATGTCTAGACCCTTCCCTGTGCCCTTTGAACTGGATTTAGAGGCACATTAACCATTTTTTAAAATAGTCACCACTGGTTGCACCTGGTTAACTGTTCCTGACATTAGAGGAAAGGGGCCAGGGGCTCATTGATTTAGTCAGCAGGGTGGCAGCCTTTCGCCTCTGGTCTGTTCAGCAGTTGCTATACCCTGAATTCCCACTGGCCTGAAAGTCCCTGGGCTTCTCTCTCTATCGTGCTCACAGGATGGGCATGACTCTCACATACTTTTGTTGGCATCTGACTGATTACAAAGTCTAGATTTGCCTCCATTCTAAAATGGCCTTTTTTGTGCCTGGTGACTTCTGCAAAGTGCATAACTGGACCAGCCATTTTCCAGTTTATGGCTCTTAAAAGAGCGGCTGCTTTTAAACCCACTTTTTCTGCTGAAGCTCTCTCCTCCAGAAGCCTGTTTTCTGCCTTTATTCAGGCTGAGTTGACCAAGCTGTTCCCAATTGTTCTTAGTTGGTCAAGCTGGAAATTGGTGACAGCTCTTGCTGTTCAGACCAAACTCTAGTCTGTGGGTTTTTGGATAAGGTTGTCACAGTCACAATAAAAATGGACCCCATGGCACTGTATATTGCGAACACTTATATTTACATGGGAAAGGATCTTGGGAAGGGTTGAAGGTGCGAGTGTGGCGTGAAAGATTCCTTTGCAGGTCGCAAGAGGCCGAGAGGGAGGAAGGGAGAAAGGAACGGGTTAACTCGACGATCCAGCTAGGCTCGAAGATAAGGAACGAAACTGCAGCCCAAGGCCAACGCACACAAACAAGCTCCCTGCTGCTAAACAGCCAGAAGCTTGTGAGAAAAGAGAACTGAACTAGACAGATCTGACAAGGTTGCAAAACTAGACAGATTGTGAAGGCCAGTGAGTTGAAAACAACAGCCTTGCGACCCTGAAGCCAGTGTGTTTTGGGGAAACTAAGAGACTGCGGAAGACCAGTTCAGACTGGTACCGAGAGCACGGAGAGGGAAGGTCCCTAGATGAAAACGCCCCCAGAAGAACCCAGGGCTTAAAACCCTCCCAAGAGCTGAAGCAAGTCGGAGATCAACAGCAGACCCTAGATGGCCTGCGCACAGGACAGAATTCTCATCTACCCTTCCCCTTCTTCTTCTTACGTTACACCCAGGCTTGGCCAGCCTTGTGTTGTGCGTGTGAGAGTATGAAAGTGGGCTAGGGCTCGGGCCCTAAAGCTTTCTTCCTTCCTCCGAGTGATGTGGGGCGCACCCAGCACTCACCCGTTATTTGATTAATAAAGCTTTAAAACTAATCACTTGGCGTGCTCCTTCATTTCCTCCCCTAAAGATCCTGCGGCCTCAGCCTGATCACCTGAAGCCCCAGCAGATTGGTAACAAGGTCCTCTTTGAATTCCAGGTGGCGCTCCTTCAGTGGGCTGCTCAGTATTTGCAGAAAGTTTTAGCAGCGATTGTTCTTTTCAGGGGGAACAATCCTGTATTCTTTTACTAGCTGTCTCTCCTTCTGTGGATGACATCCTTGTGCAACCAGGCAGATTGTTCTCCTGGAAAGGTCTGATGCATGTTTCTTTTGCAACTATGACTAAGAAGCAGCTCTGTGGTATGTGTGTCAAGGTGCAACATTATGCCACCCTCTCATCTCTCTGATACAACCTGGAGGATGCCAGTCTCCGGGTGACTATGACCCCAGTTTGGAGGATGTTCTACAATCCTCTTCTTAAGCGCTCCAGTGACTTGCAGTGGAGGGTACTGCTTAACAACCCTCTTGTGTACAATACTATAAAATCCCTCCTGGTCAGAGACACCAAAATCCTTTTACCTGTAAAGGGTTAAGATTCTCAGGTAATCTGGCTGACACCTGACCCAAAGGACCAATAAGGGGACAAGATACTTTCAAATCTTGAGGGGGGAAAGAATTTGTTTGTGCTCTTTGTTTTGGGGGTTGTTCGCTCTTGGAACTAAGAGGAACCAGACATCAATCCATGCTCTCCAAATCTTTCTGAACAAGTCGCTCATATTTCAAACTTGTAAGTAACAGCCAGGCAAGGCGTGTTAGTTTTAGCTTTGTTTTCTCAACTTGTAAATGTTCCTTTAGCTAGAGGGTTTACCTCTGTTTGCTGTAACTTTAAACCTCAGGCTAGAGGGGGGTCCTCTGGGCGCTTTAAATCTGATTACCCTGTAAAGTTATTTTCCATCCTGATTTTACAGAAATGATTTTTACCTTTCTTTCTTTAATTAAAAGCCTTCTTTTTAAGAACCTGATTAATTTTTCCTTGTTTTAAGATCCAAGGGAGTTGGATCTGGACTCACCAGGAATTGGTGGGGGAAAGGAGGGGGAATGGTTAATTTCTCCTTGTTTTACGATCCAAGGATTTGGATCGGTGTCCACCAGAAAACTGGTGAAAAAGTCTCTCAAGGCTACCCAGGGAAGGGTTATAGTACTTGGGAGGAAGATATTCTGGGGGAGGAAGGTAGACAGAGTTTCCCAAACGACTCAAATAATTTGGGTAGTGGCAGCAAAACCAGATCGAAGATGGTAGTTAAGCTTAGAGGTTCTCATGCAGGTCCCTAGAGTTCAGAGTGGGGAAGGAACCTTAACAGAAGGGTACTGCATAGCATCACAACAACCAATCATTTTGAATACCATATTACACCTGGGGTGTCTGCACAGTGCTCCTTCTGTTTGGCTTCAGACACAGTGTTTCATTTTTTTCTACACTGCTCCCAACCGATCCCTCTTTTTGGGGGGGTTTCAGCAGTTTGAGACTGGCTTTCCCCAAACCCCTAATTTGTTCTCCAAATGAGATACAGTGCTCACATTCAGCTGCTTTCCTGCCTGCTAACTTTTTGCTGGATCAGGCAAAACTAGCCATTTTGAAATCTCAACAGAATGGCTGAGGTAGAGCAGTGTGATGTGCTAGGGCTCTTCTGAGCACTGATTGTGGCCCAGCTGTTGATTGATAACACTTCTTTATAAACTGACTTGCAACCTGGACTCTTTTTGGTTGACTTAGTGTGTTAACAGTATTTTGAATGAACTTGATGATGATGTTTTAGTGATCCCTGTTTAATGTTCACTTAAGATGTGTTTTGCTTCATTTTATTGTGTACATATTGTGATTTTATAACATGTTAGTGGTTTTTAATGTGATTTTATGTGAATAAAGATGTTTTTCATGGCATCTAGGACTCTGAGGTGGAAGGGTCCCATAGCTGATGCTGCAGCCTGAGCTGGAACGTCTACACCGCATTATAAAGCCCCACAGCCTGAGTCAGGTGGCAGCAGTCTTGTGGAAAAAAATAGTATGTGATCATGTAATTGAGTTTGCACAGGCAACCTTAATTCTGACATTTCCTAATTTTTGAGTGCTTGACTTTGCAACGTAACATTCTTTTAACATAGTATCAGAGGGGTAGCCGTATTAGTCTGGATCTGTAAAAGCAGCAAAGAGTCCTGTGGCACCTTATAGACTAACAGACGTATTGGAGCACGAGCTTTCGTGGGTGAATACCCACTTCGTCGGATGCATGTAGTGGAAATTTCCAGAAGCAGGGATAAATATGCAAGCAAGAGTGAGTCAGGCTAGAGATAATGAGGTTAGTTCAATCAGGGAGGATGAGGCCCTCTTCTAGCAGTTGAGGTGTGAACACCAAGAGAGGAGAAACTGCTTCTGTAGTTGGCTGGCCATTCACAGTCTTTGTTTAATCCTGAGCTGATGGTATCAAATTTGCAGATGAACTGAAGCTCAGCAGTTTCTCTTTGAAGTCTGGTCCTGAAGTTTTTTTGCTGCAGAATGGCTACCTTTAAATCCGCTATTGTGTGTCCAGGGAGATTGAAGTGTTCTCCTACAGGTTTTTGTATATTGCCATTCCTAATATGTGTGTCCATTTATCCTTTTACGTAGGGACTGTCCAGTTTGGCCGATGTACATAGCAGAGGAGCATTGTTGGCCTATGATGGCGTATATTACATTGGTGGACGTGCAGGTGAATGAACCGGTGATGGTGTAGCTGATCTGGTTAGGTCCTGTGACGGTGTCACTGGTGTAGATATGTGGGCAGAGTTGGCATCGAGGTTTGTTGCATGGATTGGTTCCTGAGTTCAAGTTACTATGGTGCGGTGTGTAGTTACTGGTGAGAATATGCTTCAGGTTGGCAGGTTGTCTGTGGGCGAGGACTGGCCTGCCACCCAAGGCCTGTGAAAGTGAGGGATCGTTGTCCAGGATGGATTGTAGATCACTGATGATGCGTTGGAGAAGTTTTAGCTGGGGACTGTATGTGATGGCCAGTGGAGTTCTGTTGGTTTCTTTCTTGGGCTTGTCTTGCAGTAGGAGGCTTCTGGGTACACGTCTGGCTCTATTTCCTTATTTCCTCGTGCGGGTATCGTAGTTTTAAGAATGCTTGGTGAAGATTTTGTAGGTGTTGGTCTCTGTCTGAGAGGTTGGAGCAGATGTGGTTGTACCTCAGTGCTTGGCTGTAGACAATGGATCGTGTGGTATGTCCGGGATGGAAGGCATGAAAGTAGGCGTAGCTGTCGATGAGTTTTTGGTATAGGGTGGTGTTAATGTGACCGTCACTTATTTGCACCGTGGTGTCTAGGAAGTGGACCTTTTAACATAGTTATTTTGGATGTAATTTACTACATTTTTTAAAAACTGAAAAAATTAGAAAACAAAAATTCCATTATGTAAAATTGTATTGACCTCCCCACTTGTGTTACCAGAAGGGCTGGAATCTTTATTTCCACAGCAATCTTCTACCAGAGCTAACAGAGGAAATGATGACAATAGAAGACTTATCTTCTATGTGGACCTGCCACTACGGGTGAATGAAGACAGATTGTCTGGGGGCTTCACAGCTATTCACAGCAAAGGAATGCTGAGACTCAGGAATGATAGGCTCAATTCCAGGTTCTACAGGGGAGTGTACTCTAGTGGTTACAGACCCTTTTGCTCCGTCCCCTAGCTCCTTAGTTCTTGCCAAATTTCAAGTTCCTGCTCCAAAAGAAGTAGCACTAGAGCTTCTTAATAAAAGAGTTATATTTATTTATTTTTTAATATGGGGAAAACATTTTCCCTAATGTGTTTCTTGAAATGGCTGAATCATTTTAGCTAACGCTTTTAAAAAAATAAGCTTGAGGCAAACATCTGGCATGGAAAATTTCAGCCAAAATAGTTTAAATTTGGCAAAGTTATAAGCAACTGAAACCAGAATCTTATAATGGGAAATGGTGGACCTGTGCTGCCTATAATATGTTTAATATACACCATGGGTAACAGAATTATTCATGCAAGATCCATTCAGATGGACCTGTATTCTCTACCTCTCCTTCCAATGGCACATTTGACTGTATGGAAAAAGGAAGCCTAAAAGGTTATACATGTGGATTCATAAACACAGGTATATGTAAAATCTCTCCCTTCCCTTCCCTGCAAGGAAGTCAAAATTGTGGATTCATGACACTGTTGTGGCCATGGACTTGATTGTGACAGTATGAGCTCACTATGACATCTGCTCACTATGACATCTGACATCCCCTAGGGAGGTGTGGAGGAATATTCATAGGGGCACAAAGGGG
The DNA here is from genome assembly GCF_013100865.1 of Trachemys scripta elegans. Taxonomy (NCBI): domain Eukaryota; kingdom Metazoa; phylum Chordata; order Testudines; family Emydidae; genus Trachemys; species Trachemys scripta. The sequence continues at coordinate 289,693,632 of NC_048298.1, read as the reverse complement.
CCTGAGCCACGTGCTGCAGGACGGGAAGAGGGAGCACCACCCAGCCCCACTCTGCCCCCAGCGCTGCTCCAATTGCAGCTACAGTATCAGCCCCTGACTCCCAGCCTGGCTGTGGCTCCACACTCAGCCACAGCCCTGGCTGCGGCTCTGCCCCTGGCCCAGCCCCCTTACCGCTGTCATCCCTCCCCTCCCCCCCAGAGCCATGGCCCTTCTCCCAGCCCCAGCTGCTGACCACAGCTCCCAGTGGGAGAGGAGTGCAGACAGGGGTTGGGAGGGTGTGATGTGAAAAGTCTGTGAACCACTGGTATAGGAGGACAGAATTGGCTGGAAGAGAAAATCCTCATTTAAAGAAAAAAAAGTCATTTGTGGATTTGCAAATGTCTTAAAAATACAGAAAAAAAAATCTGTCAAGTACATGCACTTAGATTTTTTAATCTGATATATTTCAAGAGTTTCCCCAGAATATGAGTTCAATTGGAAAGCAGTAGTGTAAATATCATCTATAAAAATCTCCTCTACCAGGAGAGCATTTCCCCACCATACCCAGTACCCTAAAAGTGGAGTTCTTTCTAATATAGGATTGGCAGTACTAGGAGAGTATTATGGAGAAAGGTCCCAGTCACCATAATTCCAGATCTTTTCCACATTATGAAGACAGTTTCTCCTCTCTGTCAATTAAAATCTACCCCAGCAAACCCCAGAAAATAAAGTTAAACACAAAGTATCATGTACAATAGAAGCAATGATGAAATAAAAGACAAGGAAACAGCTGCAGCTGTCCTTCATGAAGGCAGAACACAGAACGGGGAGAGGAGAACACCACCTGGGGAGATGCTGTCTCAATTGTGCTAAAATTATATATTGCTAGATTTGACTTTTAAAAGCACAGATTTTGTTCTCTTAAAAAAAAAAGAGAGACTAATATAACATGTATTATTGTGTTTGATTTTAAGCAGCAAGAAAAGGACAAACAAAGCAAGCTACAGCATGATGATCTATCACAGTGATTCTCAGATTGAGGCTTGGGAACCGTAAGTGCAGCACATGATATTAAAACACTGTGTGATTTAATTATTAACCAATAACCAAGTTATTAATCAATCAGGATGCCTTTATTATGTTATTAACCAATTGTAGAATACTTGGTCAGTCATTTCGCTGGGGAATTATATATATAAAAATAGTAAATGAAACAATGAATTCACACTACTGTCGCTCTTTTGGGTAATGCTGATCACTAAGGTCTGAGTATCGCTCATCTATAATATGTTTTTCAGCAAGAAAAATGTCAAAATTAGAATTTAATTAGAATTTACATCACAAATGAGATGTAAACTAGTTTAAATATTCACCAGCATCTCTGCTTAACTCTGAACATTGAAACATACTTTATAACTAAAAATGTAATAAAAAGGCCAGAGTAATAAAGTAGATATCCTTTGAAGTACTACAGTCATTTTTATATCTATCTTGTATTGCTCTGTTGATTAGAAAGATTATTCTTTCTACTACTGCAGGCCAATACCACCCAGGTACAGCTTTTAATATTAAAACTTATGAATCTTAAAAGAGCAATTTCTTGCAGAAATACGAAGTTGGAGACCTGATAATGCTAAAGGCTCCTTTTTAATTCAAATGTTTTCACCTCAACTCATACTCGAAAGAAAGAGCGAGAGAAAGTTTCCCAGTCAACATGGTTTTGAAAGCAAATCTCAACCATAGCAGAATCATTTAACAGGATCATTCTTCAGTTAAATACTTGATTTTTCTATAATTAATAAGTTTCTGTATTACACTGATAACACAACTGATGTTATATTAAAATTAGCTGAGACCACTTGCAAAATGAAGACTGGATCCTGCACAGAGAGAAGGCCCTATGCCCTTGTGGAACACCACTGACTTCAGTGGTTTGCTTACATGGAGACAGTTGCAGGATCAGAGTCCAAGTGTAGAAAAAAAAATTGAACATTGTATTATTTACGTAGCAGCATACTGTGCATTTTTTCCACTACAAACTTAGATCCATAGGTAGAAATAAACAGAAATGAAAATAATTACAAGATTCTATCTACTGATCATTATGACAATGGAATAATTATGTTTTAATCAACAGATCTTTTATATAAGTTCTTTGTCAGGTATGAATTTTAACAGTTTTGGAAGCATTAATGTACAATATATTTAATTAGGCAAATAATCGTGGAATAGTAATTTATTATTGTAATATCTCACAAGCTGTTTCTTCATTGAAGGTTTGTATTAACAGTATTAATCTTATGTCTTTTAGGGTTAAATGTAGCTATTTGTGATTTTCATAGGACATCCTTAATTAGGCAAAATAAATACCATTTTCTTTAAATACTGGATGCATTTTTAATAACATCGTTAAACTGTTTTTAAATTTACTGTAAGAGTGACTTCAGTTACAAATTGACGTACAGAATTTATCCTTGTTTGGTACTGATTTGAAAGTTATTAATACACTATGAGCCAGATCCTTAGCTGTTGAAGCCAATAAATATATGTTGATTTACACCAGCTGAAAATCTGGCCCTGTATTTCTAACTGGACAGGTGCATGTTTTATATAAACAGACATAAACATGAATGTTTCCAGATGCCAAGTATTTAACCATATTAAATAGCAATAGTGTATTTAGTGTAAGATATATTAATGAAGCACAACTGATCAGTGGAAGATCTACCACTGGGGCATCTGGGACTCTGCTAAAAAATCCAAATCCAGAGTTTGGAGACAAAGAATTAACAATTTACATCCTACTCCTTCACTGAGCTCTGTACAGGTGAACCTTTACACTCATGAAGAGCGCACTGCAATATTGTTGTGCAGAGGACAAAATCCATTACTTTGGGCATTGCTTCAAGTGTGTTAAAGTTCTTTTTAGCCAAGACATCGGCTTCTTCTTGAGGCAAGGGAAGAACAACACTCTCTGAACAGCACTCATCCTTCTCAGAACTTTCCAGAACTGTGTGGCAATGAAAAGCCAGAGGCTGCCAGCCCTGCTCCACTAGCCTGAGTTGAATCTGGGTAGAGCTTGGAATTGGGGGTGAGAAGGCCTGGTAACCTCACCAACCTAGATTCCTCACACACAGCATTAAGGAATTCCATCAGAACTGGGATTAGTTGGGAAAAAAGTGGGGGCACTGTGTCTCCACCAGCTAACTGCTCTGTTCCCAGTGTGTGTGCCTTTGCACACTGCAGGAGGAACAGGGCAGCCTACCCAATGTCTATTTATGGTGAGACTACATCTTTTGGGGTCTCATAACCAGAGGTGAAAGTAAGCCAGTACGGTAAGGTATGGCGATCTGGTAAGAAAGCTGATACACAGCCAACTGTACCGGCAGGGCCGCTGATGGGGGGCGGGGGGAGGGAGGGCACAAAAGGGGCAGCTGCCCCGGGGCACGGCAATTTAAAAGGGTTTGGGGCTCCCGGCAGCAGCCGGAGCCCCAGGCCCTTTAAATCGCCCCTGCCACCCCAGGGCTCCCGCCACTACCCTGGGGCTCCGGCAGCTATATAAAGGGCCTGGGACTCCCAGACACTGCTGCTGCTACTGCATCACCAGCCAAAGCCCCAGGCCCTTTAAATTGCAGGCCAGGCAGCGCTGAAGGGCTGGCTGGAGGAGTCTGGCCCCAGCCCCGCCCCTTCCGGGTGCCCAGCGCCACCCACCCACCTTGCCCAGGACTCCAGCCACCATGTGTACCGGTAAGCCCATTAATTTACTTTTTCACCCCTGCTCCTATCCCTCTTGGGAAAGTGAGACTATCCCACAGAACAACCGAGGCAGGAGGGGCTCACCGAAGAATGGACTGGCTGACTCTGTGATGACAATGCATGACAAAAATCCTATCATGTCTCAGGTAATATCATGTGAGGTAATAGATAACAGAGAGAAACAGCAGGTGATCAGAGTGCACATACCGGCAACAATGTAATCAGTTACTGCCTAATTTCCAGAGCTCCTCCCAGAAACTACATTTTCAAAAATCTAAACCATAGTTTACTATTTTATGCAGTTTAACATGGGAAATGAACATTTACCTTTTGGTTGTTGTGTTCAAAAAGGCTGCAGATAAACAGCATCACAAATATCTACTATCCCACTAACTCAGGCCAAGTAAAATATCATTTTTTTCATAATCATATTTGTACAAGGCAGGCAAACAGACTTTGTGGCTGAGATGGTAAATTATACAGTTATTCGGCAAAGCCTTTTTTATTCTATTTTAAAAACAATTTTATTTTAAATATAAAATGATTTAATAACAGCATTTCTATTCCTGTTAGGTTCTGTAAAACCCTGTTTAAAAACAGATCACTTTTGGCCAAGTAGTAATGCCCTTGCTCACTTTTGAATAAGATATTCCTGCACAATAGTCTCATTGACTTTCATGGGTCTATCTGTCATATATGGTACAATTCAGCATGTGTCAAGGTATCACAATCTGGCTCCTAATGTAATGCCTGAAATTAGGAAATTTAAATTATTTGGCTATTTTTAATGAGTGGTCTCATTTCACTGTACAGTTTGAGAATCAAATGATTCCACACTGAGGTAAGTACACTACTATATGTATGTTCATTTGAATATGCTATGTGAGCAATTTTGTATTAATTTGCTAGACCATAAAGTTATATTTTCATATTTATAATGCATTAAAGCTGCTTCATGTTAACGCAACAAATGCTCAGTCTTAATCATCTTGGATTTCATTTTACATTTGAAAGTTTATTCCCTTCTGGGATACTCTTCAAAGTTCTTTAGAATATTAGTTTTCAGTAAACAAAGGCATCTTAATCTTGACTTCCACATGAAAAAAATCTTACATTTTGAAAGACTCTCTCTCAAAGTATTGATCCTATCCTTAGGAAAAATGCATGTCTATTCCACAGATTAGTAATCATAGGAATAAAATACAGAAAAATGGTAAGCAATTAATCTTTTTATATTAATAAATTAATCTAATTAATTTAATCTTCACTATTAATAAGAAACAAAAAAATTCCTCCTAGAAGATAAAACAAATGCATTTCAATTATGGGGTTGTTCTCTCCAGAGCCTCATCCCTGTCCACTTGCTATTGTCTTGTATTCTAGATAAATAAGCCTCAAAAGAATGAGGCTCTGATCCTGCACCGTTAAAATCAATGGGAGCTTTACCACTGATTTCAATGAGCATAGACTCAAGCTTTGAGTCAGTGATCAGAAGAAAATTCTGACTCATGTGCCCAATAGAGGTCTAAATTACATGACAAAAGATACCCTTCTCTCTCACATACAAACTATATGATAGCAAATAGAGAGTCTCCAAGTATATGCTGGTCACACAGTCTTTACTCTAAGGAGTTCACAGTCTAAGGAATAAGAAAACAAGCAATGTACTACAGGTGAAAGAGAGGGATAAAAACATATTATACTTGATTCCCCCCCACCATAAACAATGTCAATTGTACCCAGCTGGTCCTCTCCAATCTTTATTTGCTGGCAATGGGTGTAAACATCACAGTAAAAGTGGATCCTGAAGAGGGATTTGAAGAGAGGACAGAGGTATTATGGACAAATTCAGGAAAAGCAGTCAAATGCACGTTTCTGTCTAGCAGAGTAACATATGAATGGACACAAAACTCCCAATGTGTATCAAACACTACTACTTTAGTTTCGATGGGACAGAATGTAAATCTGTAAGTGTAAATACAAGACTGTCTGAATCGTTCAAGTTTTGTATCCTTCCCAGGATTTTTGCTTAACAAAAAAAAAAAAAAAAAAAAAAAAAAATCAATCAATCATCCTACCCGGCAGAAGATCTCACAACCTTAGCCTGCTTAGGCCATTCAATGTGTGACAGACCCAGACCAGTGGGGTTCAGGAGTCTGGTAGAGGGCAAATATACTGGTCACTGGAAGAGTAGTTTTCTGTTCCCTGAGTGACCAGAGCAGGGGCTGCACTAGAGTAATCAGGAACCTGCTAGAACCAGTTCAGACAGGCAGGCTAATTAGGAGCCAATTAAGAAGAAGCTGTTAGAATCAATTCAGGCAGGCTAATCAGGGCACCTGGGTTTTTAAAAGGAGCTGTCAAGGCTGCTTCCCCACTTTGAACTTTGGGGTACAAATGTGGGGGCCTGCATGAAACTTCTAAGCTTAACTACCAGCTTAGATCTGGTCCGCTGCCACCACTCTCAATGCTAATTCCCTTCCCTGGGTAGCCTTAAGAGACTCTTCACCAATTCCCTGGTGAATACAGATCCAAACCCCTTGGATCTTAAAACAAGGAGAAATTAACCATCCCCCCTCCTTCCTCCCACCAACTCCTGGTGGATCAAGATCCAACCCCCTTGGATCTAAAACAAGGAAAAATCAATCAGCTTCTTAAAAAGAAGGCTTTTAATTAAAGAAAAAGGTAAAAATCATCTCTGTAAAATCAGGATGGAAAATAACTTTACAGGGTAATCAAACTTAAAGAGCTCAGAGGAATCCCCTCTAGCCTTAGGTTCAAAGTTACAGCAAACAGAGGTAAACACCCTAGTAAAAGGTACATTTACAAGTTGAGAAAACAAAGGTAAACTAACACGCCTTGCCTGGCTGTTTACTTACAAGTTTGAAATATGAAAGACTTGTTCAGAAAGATGTGGAGAGCCTGGATTGATGTCTGGTCCCTCTTAGTCCCAAGAGCGAACAACTTCCAAAACAAAAAAAACAAACAAAAGCCTCCCCCAAGATTTGAAAGTATCTTGTCCCCTTATTGGTCCTTTGGGTCAGGTGTCAGCCAGGTTACCTGAGCTTCTTAACCCTTTACAGGTAAAAGGATTTTGGAGTCTCTGGCCAGGAGGGATTTTATAGTACTGTACACAGGAGAGCTGTTACACTTCCCTTTATAGTTATGACAGGAGCTCACTTCAGTTTGTGGTGTGAGTGTGAGGAGCTGGGAGCAAGAGGTGCAAGGAGCAGAGAGTGAGAGGTATGCTGCTGGAGGACTGAGGAGCACAAGCATTATCAGACACCAGGAGGAATGTCCTGTGGTGAGAATAAGGAAGGTGTTTGGAGGAGGCCAAGGGGAAGTAGCCCAGGGAGTTGTAGCTGTCATACAGCTGTTACAGGAGGCACTCTAGACAGCTGCAGTCCACAGGGCCCTGGGCTGGAACCCGGAGTAGAGGGTGGGCCTGGGTTCCCCCTAAACCTCCCAATTGACCTGGACTGTGGGTTCTTCCAGAGGGGAAGGTCTCTGGGCTGTTCCCCAACCCACATGGTGAATCTCTGAAGCAAGAAAATCTGCCAATAAGCACAGGACCCACCAAGATAGAGGAGGAACTTTGTCACAAATGTCTGAAACATCTTGCCCTTCATCTTTTGAGATTTACATGTGAATATTTGTGTAGCTATTCTAAAGTTAAGGGTTAGAGGAAAACATTTTATATCCCGTTGAAATATTTGAAATTAATTGATTTGAAAGGAATATTTACAAAATTTCAGGAAACGACTGTATGATTTTGACCCACCTGGCAACTCAACTTTGTATTTCACTAGAAAGAGCATAAACTACATATAACTTGAAATCACAAACGAAGTATTTCATTAAAACAATAACCAAATAAATGGATTCTTCATAGTCTGTTAATACATTTTAGATTGCATCCTGTGTAATGTTAGTTTTCTGTGTTTAGGATCTCAGATGTTTCAAATCATGGCAATTTGCTATGAAGGACTGGTAAACATTGCATAGTCAATTTCTAATGTAAAAAGTTCTTAATATATATTTTTAATTATCTGAGTAACTTGAAGCTCCTTCCCACCAGGCTTTAAATATATTTCTGTAGCCGGCCTCTAGGAATAAAAATTGTTTCTTTTAAAATACAGAGGCCATATCAATAAAACTATAATGGAGTCTGGGGACCAGTTATGATATGGGCAATCCAAGGCTTTAGCTTGGTTGCAGTGACACAGTAAAATTCTGTCCCAATTAGAAATTACAATTGTTATAACTTGATCCCCTGATTCTGTTATAACTCTGTCGTAGAATGAGGGAGTAACTCTGTAGTAATTTGGTGAAAGTGTTTTTGAAATGGGCAAAATATTTGTTTGAACAGCAGTTAAGCATGTGAAATAGCTAGTTTTCAGGATATTGTGTATAGCTCCATGTTTATCAGCATAATGATGGCACAAGTTCTCACTGCAGTCACTAGAACACATTACAAGGGTAAAGCTAGGAAAATCTTTCACAATACCAAAAACCAGTATTAATGCAAGTTATACCACAACTTTAAAAAACAATTAAACTGATTAAAAGTACAGTGAAACGACGTTTAGGTTGAAACAGATACCTTCACATAACAGCAATGGAGTTCAGAGTTAAATCTATGATGCTTCATACATAACTCAGCAAAATACTATAATGTATATAGAGGGATATTCTTATACTGATGTAAACAAGAGATACTCATAAATTCTTATGAACTAATAAAATAGGGTGACCAGACAGCAAGTGTGAAAAATCCGGACAGGGGATAATAGCAGCCTATATAAGAAAAAGACCCAAAAATTGGGACTGTCCCTATAAAATCGGGACATCTGGTCACCCTAGAATGTATTCCAAAACTCGCAGAATCACCCAATGCTCTGAAGCTCTTGTACCATGGGGTCTCAATTGGATGAGCTAATGATAGAGTTGTAGCTACAACTCTGAACGTCCTGGCTTTTGTAAGTTCCGAACATAAGTATTTAGAAATCAGCATTAACTAAATCACTACAAGAAAAGTAATAAATGTTTCCAGTAAAGTTCCAGTTCCTGATACTGAATAAATACATTTCCAAATTATTTAAGGGTCATGTATTATATTACACAGACAAAAGAAAAACAAAGTCAAATCAATTGATGATAAAAGTTTTTTGCTAATTTTTGTGAGATGCTAAATTGGAGCCAAATCTGTTATATAACTTGGAACTTGGAAATGAAAAAGTGGTATTAGCGGTCCTTAACTGTTATTAACTAAAAACCTAGCTAACATATTTTGTAGAATTATTTTAAATAAATCTGTTAACTGTCCTCTGAAGGTTATATCCAGTTTGTATGCATGGCTACTCTCTAAGGATAGATACTGTATAAACTACAAACTTTTTACTTCTAAAAAAATTAACAAGAGACATAATTTAATCTCTAGTGTGGTTCTTGGTTCAAATTCTTTTCTTGCTTAGTAAAAAGATAACGGAATATATTTCCTTTTAATAAAACTTCCCCCAAAGGACATTCAAAAATAGAAACTTCTTCAAATCCTGGAGGTCATTACTAAACAAGCTGTATGAAAGGGCAGATTGATTAGCCTCATTTTTTGGAGGGGATAGAGAGGTTACTTACGTACGTACCTAAAAGTAAAGGAAGAAAGAGAAATATGTGAAGAAAGGGTATGAAAAGAGGAAAGTATTTAAGCAGAAGTATTGAATGTCTAGAGAGAAAAGTGAGTAGGTAAACTTTAATATGTCCATAGCTTTTATTCAAGTTTTTGCTTAATGGGTTGTTGTTTAGTTGTCAGGGATGGCTTACAGTTTTAACTACTTTTAACCAAAAGCAGAAGTATTTTTATTAAATAAAAGCTCTGTTTTAAAATTTCAGAATAATTTCTGCCTGTATTATATTATAATTGCCATCTTTTTTAAACAATGTAGGTAAAAATTCTGAAATGTATTTAATACCAGGCAGAAGACATTCTCAGACACAGTAAACGGGAAATCATATTTTCTTCCCCCACACTCTTCTGTCCATACACTCACCATAACACTTAACAGTTCCGCCTCCTCTTCATTTAAGCCTCATTCAGCTCTCATCCCAATTTGACCTCATACTGGATCTTAGTTTGGCTAGTTCACTCCATTTCCCCTTAAAGCCAAGCAACCAGGCTTCTCTTCTTAAATTTCTTTCCACTCCCATTTCCCTTGTTACTCTTGGAGCATATGCAGGTCACCCATGACAGCATCCCTTTGTGTCTTTGGCATGATCCCTCTCCCAAGGCTAGAAGTAGCATTCACAAGCATTCCCCAAATGGGCCTGTTTTGGACACTGTAGCGGGGCGGCCTGGCTCCCAGGCGCCCCTGGAAGCGACGAGCCAGAACAGCCGCCAGAGTGGGCGGAGCCACCACGGCCTGTCCCCGCCCCCCGGAAGTCAAGGGGCGGGACAGAAAGTATAAAGGCCAGGCCACAGCGCTCAGTAGCTGGCCGGCAGCGGGAGAGGACAGACGCTGGTGCCCGAGCTCCCGCGGGCCTGAGCCTGCCGAGAGCCCGGTATCCTGAGGAGGACTGGCCGAGCCTGCCGAGAGCCCGGTATCCAGAGGAGCGGTCTGAGCTTCCCCCCGCCAAGGGCCCAGAGAGAGTGACAAACCTACCTGGTGCTCGGGGCCCGGAGGAGCCCATGATCTGCGACCCAGCAGACGAAACTCAGGAGGAACAGGTACCCATGGAGGAGGAGATGGGAAGTGGCCCGGGGATAGCAGACCCCGAACCCATGTCAGCGTGTTGCGGTCAGGATCCCCACTGACTGCGCGGCAGACGGACTGCTGTGGATAGGGCCCCGGGCTGGAACACAGTGGAGTGGGTGGGCCTGTGTTCCCCCCGCCACCCCGCGCCGGGTGGCAGTCTCTCCTCCTCCTTGTCCAAGGGGCCTGGGCCTCTGACAGACTATTGGTTTGCTGCCCCGCCCTGACCCAGGGCCGGGGCTGTTAATTGTGTGCTCAGCCCCTGCCTAAGGGCCTGAGCTCTGAACTGCCAATTGTGTGCTCAGCCCCTGCCTAAGGGCCTGAGCCCTGAACTGTCAATTGTGTGCTCAATCCCTGCCCAAAGGTCGGGGCCCTAACTGTTATTAGCTTTGTAGCGGGGCGGCCTGGCTCCCAGGCGCCCCAGGAAGGGACGAGCCCCACCCCGGAACTACTACAGACACGTATAGGGATCTTGTTTTTCATTAATGCAAAAACAAACATATGTAGAATGAAGAAAAAACTGAATATGAAGTGTCTATTGTAGCAAAGATCTACTGTCAATAGGTCATGCAGTCCTTCTCCCTTGTGGCATAATATTGCTCCATACAGTGCACATTTTCTGCTGGCTTGATAAGAAGTATATTATGTTCTTTATTAGTTTTGAGAACCATTAACAGGTTTTATACAGTACTTTCCTGAAGCAACAAAATTGGCATCTATATTGGTACCAGGTTTTTTGAAACATTACTTGATGTGACCCAGGGACCTCTTGGGATCCACTGGCAGAGGGCACAGGAGTGCATAGGATCATAGGGATTCCCTGGGTCTGGTCTCTATAGTTTGTCAAAGCATGTCATGTAAGGTCTCTACTGAAAGCCTGTGTCACACCGATCATCACAGCTGGTCATAGGAAATAACCTTGGATTGACTGATCACAAGATGATTCAGTTTAAATTAAATGGAAGGATAATCAAAACCGGGTCATCAAGGTCGTTTTTTATTTCAAAAGGGCAGATTTTGGGAAACTAATGGAATTAAAGAAGTCACCTGGACTAAAGAGCTCAAGGGCTTCAACGTGGAGGAGGCTTGGAATTTCTTTTAAATCAACTATACACAAATTATCTTTAATTTGCATCCCAAGCAAGGGGGGGGGAAACTTGTAGGGAAAGACTCCAGAACCATCTGGCTGAATAATTATCTCAAAAAGGTTATTAGGAGTAAACAGAAAGCCCATAGTGAATGGAAAAAGAGTGATCAGTGAAGACAGCTATATCTTGGAGGTTAGAAATTGTATGAATAAAGTGAGAACTACTAAAAGCCAGGCTGAATTAGTTCTTGCCAAGGAAATTAATATAAGTAGTCACAGGTTTTTAGTTATATAAAAATAGAATGAAGAAGGATGAGGTCTGTGTGCAGTGTGGATAGGGAGAAGCTTAAAGATAATCTAAGTAAGCCCCAAAACTAAATTAATACAATGTCTCTGTTTTCAATAAGGAGGATAATATGGAACATGGGTACGAAGGCAGGATGGCTGATAGAAATGAGTGCATAGAAATAGGTATGACCACAACAAAGGTGGAAGAAAAACTTGAAGAGTTTAATGTGCTCAAATCAGAGGGACCAGACAATTTCCACCCCAAAATACTGAAAAAAACTGGCACATGAGATTGCTAGTCTAGTAGCAAAGATTTTGAATAAATCTATTTGGGGTACTACTGCATGACAGGAGAATAGCTAATGTCGTACATATACTTGTGGGCAATTACAGCTCTGTTAGTCTGATCTCAATAGTATGCAAGATTTTAGAACAAATTGCAAAGGAAAGAATAATTAAATTTATAGAGGTAAACAGAAAACAAGATGTAATGGAACATGGGTTTACCGGGGTATAGACTGTGCCAGTGTGATGGGATGTTTACCACACATCACTTCTGAAAGGAATAAGTAAGCCAAGAAAGGGACAATTAATGTAAAATGCCACACATGCAGGGATCAGGCTGGAGAAGCAACCCTTGACTGGAAGATGAAGCTTAGTTCAGTAGGTGCGGGCTGGGCTAATATAAAGCCAGGAAGATGGCAACAGAAATGGTTGCAGTGAGGAAGACTGCCGCCACCCTCTGTGCACAGAAATGGGATAAAATTCAATAGTACAAAGTGCAAGGTTATGCGTTTAAGCTTCAATAAGAATATCCACAAAAAGCTGTGGGCTCATCAGTTGTGACAGATAAGAAAAGTGACCTGAGTGCGTTGGTTAATCACGGGATGACTGAGTCACCAATGTGATGCAGCTGCAAAAAAGGCAAATGTGATCCTAGGATGGATCAGGCGTGGCATTTTCAATACAGACATGGACATATTAATGTCATTGTACAAGGCACTGGTAAGAACTCATTCGGAATATGGCATATAATTCTGGTTGCCCATGTTCTAGAAAGATTAATTCAAACTGGAACAGGTGCAGAGAAGAGCTACAAGGATGATCCAGGGAATGGAGGGCCTGTGCTATGAGAGGGGACTGGAAGAGCTTGGCTTGTTTTAGCCTACTGAAAAGGCAGCTGAAAAGGGGATCACAGAGGGTTAAGAGCTATTTAAGCTAAAGGACAATGTTGGCACAAGAACAAAATGGGTATAAACTGCTTGTGGACAAATTCAGGCTGGAAATTAGAAGAAGGTTAGAAACCTTCAGAGTGAGATTCTGGAACAGCCTCCCAATAGGAGTTGTGGGGCCAAATAACTTAATTAGTTTTGAGAGAGAAATGGATAAATTTATGAATGGGATTATATGACAGGGTTGCATGTTATCATGGGGGCAGGACTTGGCAACTCTGAGGGTCTTGTCTCATGTATGTCTTGTGCCCCTCAAATCTCAAGCTTCAGGGCGTCAACAGGTCAATTGCAAGGATCAGGATGGGATTTCTACACACTCCTCACCCATCAATGTATTCTTGGTTTTTTTTTTTTTTTTGTCTCCTTCCTCTGAAGGATCAGAGATGGCCATGGCTGGAGATGGGACATAGGACAGGGTAGGCCAGTGCTCTGAGGTGGCACTGAGGATTCTCTCTCTCATGGGCTTAGCTAGCTGGTTCTTGCTTGCATGCTCAGGGTGTAACTGATCATCATATGTGGGGTTCGAAAGGAATTTCCCCCCAGGTCAGATCAACAGTGACCTAGGGGTTGTGCCTTCTTCTGCAGCATGTGATGTGGGTTATTTGTGAGGATTATCTGGGTATATCTCACTTAATCAATTCCTTGCCATTTCAAGAAACTCTGACATTGGTGCATCTCGGTACTGCCTGTTCTCTACCTGTGGCACACACCAGTTTAGTCTCTTGTGGGCTGTAATACTTCAGTCTAATTTCAGTTGTTGGGTTTAGTGTGTGGGTGCTGGGTGGTGTTTGTGACCTGTGATGCACAGGAGATCAAACTAGATGATCTGGTTATCCACTCTGGCCTTAAACTCTATGATAATTGCTAACAGGCTCATCTTAAATATCAAAAAGTTTTTGGAAATATTTACAATCTCTATAGGCAATGTAAATGTCTCAAGAAAAGGATCAGAATCTCGCAACTGCAGTACTCAGACTGCAGTTTCTCTATTCCACAGCCTAAAAAGTGAACAAAAAACAGTCAGCCTAGATCTACACTGACTTCTCAAGAGATACTGGAATGGTGTGACTATTATTTTCAATACTTTTGCTAAAGAACATTTTGGTGTTTTTCAGGATTTGGAGCTTTTCAAATATCCCACCTCTTCAGCTGGTACATAACCACATTTCCTTTTGTATATATGGCATAAAAGAAAGCAAAGGTGTTGAAGTTTCTTTACCTGTTGTGCTCCATCCCCACTAACAATAGGAGCAGGTAGAAGAGGAATTTCACTACTTATAATCTGAGTGGTATCCAGTAGTGGCGGGTGTTCTGCCATCTTTGATGAAACATTAATTCACAGGATCACCTGTAAAGAAAAACTACCAAAATTACATAATGTGCATGTTATATATTTTAATAAATGAAAACTGATTTCATAGTAAGTATCCTTTAAAATGGTCTTTAGTGTTAAAAAGTAAAGTTAACAAGATAACTAAATGCACCAGTATAAATATTTTTCATAACATCTCAAAGGACCTTTCCATAAATATGACTAAGGTTATTTTGGAATGCTAGCACAGTGATTCTCAACCAGGGGTACGTGTACCACTGGGGGTACTCAGAGGTCATCCAGGGGATACTCAACTCCTCTAGATAATTGTTTCTCAACCTGGGGGTTGCAGCCCATGGGGACGGAGTTATGGGATGGGTTTGGGGGCTTGCAAGTGCAAAGTTGGCATTAGAGAAGGGGTGGGCAAAATTTTTGGACGAAGGGGCACATCTGGGTGGGGAAATTGTAAGCAGGACCATGAATGTAGGGCTGGGGCAGGGGGTTGGGGTGCAGTGTGCAGTGTGCAGGAAGGAGCTCAGGACAAGGGGTTGGGGTACAGGAGGGGGCTCAGGCCAGGAGGTAGGGATGCAGGAGGGAGTGTGGAGTGCGGGAGGGGGTTAAGGGCTGGGGTGCAGGAGAGGTGCAGCAGGAGCTTAGAGGACTCAGGGCAGGGGGGTGGGGTGCGGGATGCAGGAGGGGTTTGAAGTGTTGGCTCCGGCCCGGCACCACTTACCTCAAACAGCTCTGGGGTGGCAGTGGCGCACAGCGGGGCTAAGGCAGATGCCCTGCCTACCTTGGCCCCGCACCACTCCCAGAAATGGCCAGCATGTCCGGCAGTAGCTTCTGGGGGTGGGGGGGGGGCAGGCGGCTCCGATGCGTGCTGCCCTCATCTGTGGGTACGACCCCCAAAGCTCCCATTGGCTGGGAATGGAGAACTGCGGCCAATGGGAGCTGTGGGGGGTGGTGCCTGCAGGCAAGGGCAGCACACAGAGCCCTCTACCCCCGCCCCCTCCAGGGGCCACAGGGACGTGGTGCCAGCCGCTTCTAGGAGCCGAACGGGGCCTGTGCAGGCAGGGAACCTACCTAGGCAGGGAGCCTGCCTTAGCCCCGCTGCGCCACGGGGCTGGCAATCCCGCAGGCCGGATTGAAAGCCCTGACAGGTCGGATCCAGTCCGTGGGCCGTAGTTTGCCCACCCCTGCATTAGGCAGTGGCAAGCAGGGTAGTGGAACAGGGCCCCACACCACAGGCAGCCATATGAAGTTAAGTTACATGCTTCAGCTCCATGTGGCAGGGCTTGAGCTTCAGACAATTCCCACAAGTGAAAAAACAGCTCAAGGATCATACTGAAATGTAAGTACAATATTTATATTCCAATTGATTTATTTTATAATTATATGATAACAATGAGAAAGTAAGCAATTTTTCAGTAATAGTATGTTATACTTTTGTATTTCTATGTCTGATTTTGTAAGCTGATTTTATGTGAGGTCAAACTTGGGGTAGGCAAGACAAATCAGATTTCTGAAAGGGGTACAGTAGTCTGGAAAGGTTGAGAACCACTGTGCTAGCATAACCCACAATTATACTCTGTAGGTCTCTAGCCCCCTCTGGTGGCTGAACCACAGAGGTTTGAGTTCACTGCAGCCTCTGAGCCAACAGATGTCAGCCTTGTAAGTCAGTCAGTAGAGTCTAATGGTTTTAGACCCAGAGGTCCAAGGTTTAATTCTCATTGACAACTCATCTAAGGGCACTATGTTACATTAGAAAGTCTTGAAAGTGCACAAATGTCTAGCTTCATTATAAACAAGAGCACTGGTACAATGTAATCTAATGTCCATTCATTCTTTCTTTCTTTATTTAAATACTGTCGCATCTAGGTGCCCTAGTTTTGGACCAGTGCCCTGCGGTGCTAGATGCTGTATAAATACAGAACAAAAAGATGGTTCCTGTCCATGGTCAAGCTTACAATCAAAATATAAAATAAGAGACAACAGATGGATACAGTCAGATGGTGAAGTGCAGAAAAACAATGAGACAATATTAGTCAACATGATTGCATTGTTTAGTGGTCTCAGCGTATCCACCACTTAAATGTTGCCAATCTTTTTGTAAGCATCACAGAAAAGGAGGGGTTTGAATGAGGTAGCTTTGCAGATGTTTACAGGGAGCTCCTTTCAGGCCTGAGGGGCAGCACAGGAGAAAATATGAAGGTGCTTGTTTGAAAATTTAACAAGTGGGCAATAAAGGGTAGTATCATGGTCTGATTGGACGCAAGAGTCGACTCTTGATTGCCAATGAGATATTATAGGTAGGGGGGGGGGCGGACAGGTCAGGGGGTTGAAAGTGAAGATGAACAGCTTATATTTGATATGACAGAGTAGTGGGGGCCAGTGGAGGGATGCAGAGAGGTGACGTGGTCAAAGTGATGGGCTAGGAAGATCATCTTTATAGCAGCATTCTGAACATATGAGTGGGGCAAGAGTGCACTTACCAAGGCCAGAAAAAAGGATATTGCAGTAATTGAGAGACAAGATAAGAGCCTAGACGAGAGTTTTAAATGAATGGATGGATGGGAAAGGCCATATATTAGAGATGTTATCCAGAAAGGAATCTGCAAGACTTAAATATAGCCTGGATGGGAGGACCTAGAGAGAAGTCCACATCAAAGAGAATGATAGGCAGGATGGTGGTGTTTACAGTAATTGAGAAAGAAGTAGCAGGAAGCATTTTAGGGGGCACATTAAGAGCTCTATTTTATCCATATTTAAGCTTGGCATCCATGAGGAGATGTCAAAGAGATGGCCAAGATTTTAATTTGTACAGAAGATAACAGGAGTTATCTGGAGCGAAGGTCCACACAGTTGATGGTAGTTAAATTTGAATCTGCAGATGAGATTACCCAGAGATAAGATTTAGAGGGAGAAGAAAAGAGGACCAAGGACAGAACCCTATGGAACACCCACAGATAGTTGGAGGTGGGATGAAGAGTACTCTCTGAAGGACATGATGAAGGAATGATTTGAAAAGTAGGATAAGAACCAAGAGAGGGACAGTCACAGAAGCCAAGGGAGACATTTTTTTTGAAAGGCGCATTTTCAGTGCCTTCGCGGGTGACTGACAGGTCAAGGGGAATAAATATATCTCAATTATGCCATATCCATTTCATAAGCATATTTCCATAAAGAATATGGAATGTAACGTCACAATACAAAAATTAAATTGAATTAAAAAACTCACACTGCGTTAGCATATTTTGAAATGAGCAGGAAATGCACAAAATTATTCAAGATTTATTTAAAAAAAGTAAAACACACACCTCCCTCCTAAAAAGCCTTGATTAGAGCGTGTCAATATTTAGAGTCATCACAACTAACTCATACTTTCTATCTACTTCCTATATAGCAAACTATGCTTATTCTCCAGTATTTATCTACTCAATGAACACCTCAGAAAGACTCAATGGACTTTCAGAAGCAAGCAACCATCATCCTTACCATTGTGCTGACAATGGATTCTAATAATCTGAGGAGCAACATAACCAGGAATGGTTTCATTTGTTTTTTTTTCCTCCTGCTTCTAGGTTATCCAGCTAACCTAGCCTTCCTGTTTTATCAATGTTAGTTTAAACTTCTTCCAGCACAGATATATCTTCTATATAGTGAGGTACAACAGTGCTGATGTTCATTATTCACAGCATATTTAATACAATTTCCTTTCAGTGCACTTCAAGTTTGTCTTTGTTAGCATAAGAGCTTTTCCCTTGTTTGATACTAACATGAGAATTGACAAAGACAGCTTAATGGCTCTCAACCCTCTACAGATAAATACTGGAGATACTTATTTGACCAACTGAAAAGATGTTATGCAACCTACAATATAAAAATAGATTTGTTGTCCAAAAACCCAACACAACTGACCATTTTAACTTATTTACTCCTCCCAGGCTGAAACTCTGTTGTAAATCTGCTCTGGGCTTAAGTTGGAACACAGAGCTGTAAGCATACAGAAACCTTACAGGGGAAAAAGCCCAGAGCAGCAAGTGTGGAGTAGCTAGTGCACGACGAGTACGAGTGGAAATAAGGGGGTCTGTAAGTAGTTAGTGCAGAGTGGCTAGTACACCTTAAATTCACATACTAGCTTACTCTGCACTAAACTCCCCATGTAGACAAGTTCTAAACCTAGGGCCCAACCAAATTCACAGCTGTGAAAAACACAAAATCTGGTCTTGTGTGTGCTTTTACCCTATACTATACAGATTTCACAGGGGAGACCAGTGTTTATCAAATTGGGGGTCCTGACCCAAAAGAGTCGCAGGGGGTTTGCAAGGTTATTTTAGGGGGGTTGCGGTATTGCCACCCTTCTGCACTGCCTTCAGAGCTGGGCGGCTGGAGAGAGGTGGCTATTGGCCAGATACCAAGCTCTCAAGGCAGCGCCTGCCAGTAAGGGTGGCAATACCATACCATGCCACCCTGACTTCTGCGCTTTTGCCTTCAGAGCTGGGCGGCCAGAGAGTGGCGGCTGCTGACTGAAGGCCCAGCTCTGCAGGCAGCAATACTATACTATGCCATCCTTACTCTGTGCTGCTGCTGGTGGTGGCTCTGCCTTCAGAGCTGAGCTCCCTGCCAGCAGCCATCACTCTCCAGCCGCCCAGTGCTGAAGGCAGTGCCACCACCAGCAGCAGCGCAGAAGTAAGGGTAGCAGTACTGCAAACTCCCCCTCCTCCCCCAATTACAACACCATGAAATTTCAGATTTAAATAGCTGAAATCATGAAATTTACAATTTTAAAAATCCTATCACCATGAAATTGACCAAGTGTACTGTGAATTTGGTAAGGCCCTACTATACCTCGACGGTCTAACATCATCTCTTCCCACTGAACCAGCTTAGCTACTATTTTTTCTGTCATGTCAGCAGCACAGGTCTTCCCAAAGAGATCATGGGATGCTAGCAGTCTGATTCTTCATTCCTATGGTTCACGGAGTTCCTGTTTTCCTCTTTCTCCACCTAGCTCACAAGTAATTTGCATGCTATCGAGCCATCAGTTTGTGTGGTTGAGCAAGTCCGAAGGATTTAATCCAGTTTATCATTAAATGGGCAAGTTTATTACCCGAGGTGGACCAGTTGTCTTCCCAGGTCTTATAACACTGAGTTTTTTTGGTCACTTCATATTCTTGGGACACTGCTTTCACTCCTGGGGATGCACATCTCTGTCAATTACTCAGCCACCTCATGAAATATTAAAGGTCAA
Source organism: Trachemys scripta elegans (assembly GCF_013100865.1). Classification (NCBI taxonomy): domain Eukaryota; kingdom Metazoa; phylum Chordata; order Testudines; family Emydidae; genus Trachemys; species Trachemys scripta. The sequence goes on along the minus strand of NC_048298.1, from coordinate 289,673,984 downwards.
ACACATGGGTTCTGGATCTCCTTTGTACATACCGATACCAGAATCTACACTACCATCTCTGGCTAGCTAGCAGCACATCCATATAACAGTCTTCTATGAGATATGCCAAAAATAAAATCAGCTAGATCATAGAAGCAGAAGAACAGGAGTACTTGTGGCACCTTAGAGACTAACAAATTTAGAAGCAGAAGACACATTGGTCACTCTTAACATAGCACATAACCGAGCTTCACAACGTCTGCAGTGTTATTTGTATAGCTAATGGCTTCTAGCCTTTGCCTTTAAGGCCCTCAACAGATCAGGACCTATCTCCTGTACAGACCCTTTCTAATTCCACAACAATTCAAGGTAAAAGTACTCAATGGGAACCAAAACTCAAGTTGACAGAGCCTAGGTTCAAAGACTTGAGAGCAGGACCATAGCACTGTCCATGACAGGTCGTCTGCCCCCCAAAACTTCAGAACTGAAGATCAGATGGAGCTCTCACCTAACTATTTTCCTGACACTCTCTTAAAAAAGGCATTAAAAATTACACTTGTTTGTGTACAACACCCAATACAATGTGGCCCTGATTTTGATTGGAGTCTTGGGGTACTACCACTATGATAAATAATAAACTACAAAGAGGGGGGAAACAAATAAAAGGAACAACAGGAACCTTCAAAATGAAGTCAATGCTAAATAATGTTTTATTTTGTGCCTAGATAGCATGGTGATGTATTAGAAATGTTGAAGATAGGGGAGTCTCCCAATTTCCTTGTGAAGCAGTCAGTATATGCTTCAGCCTGCGTCCTCTTACAGCTCTTGTGAATCAGAAGCACTGTCCTTCCAATGGGCTACAGCGGAGAGCAGTGCTGGTGCGCATACTTTCTTCAGTAGGGTTCTTTTGTGGTTAGGTTCCCACAGGAGCTAATGGCAACTTCACTCCTCAGGCAAAATGGAAATTTCTACCATAAAGATAAAAGCTCATCTGTGCAGGAGGGCAACTGATACACCACCACAAACCACACCACCACAAACCTCACCATCTTCCACTTCAAGTGTGAGGCACACTTCTTCCATCTAGCCTTCTCTAACACACACAAAACAGCATGCACATTTAAAAAAACCCAAACCCCTAAAACAGAACCCTACCAAAACAAAATGACCATACATAATTTCCCCCCTTGCCAGAAAATTAAAGAGAACGAATCACATGTGACAGATGTTACTCCCTCTGCTTAAAGCACTATTGGAAGGAGCTCACATATTACAGCAGGGATTGGCAACCTTTGACACGCGGCTCACAAGGGTAAGCACCCTGGCGGGCTGGGCCGGTTTGTTTACCTGCCAAGTCCACAGGTTCGGCCAATTGCGGCTCCCACTGGCTGTGGTTCGCTGCCCCCATTGGCCTGGGACGGCGAACCGCAGCCAGTGGGAGTCACGATCAGCCGAACCTGCGAACGCAGCAGGTAAACAAACCAGCCCGGGCCACCAGGGTGCTTACCCTAGCGAGCCGCGTGCCAAAAGTGGCCGAACCCTGTATTACAGTGATGAGGGTGATATCAGAATATATAGAATTAGGCAGTGACCCACAAGGTCTGTATCTGGGCTACCAGAATTATTAAGCATGCTAAAGAGATTCTTTTTACATGTTTACACTACAGCTATCGAGGGATTAAAAAAAATTAATTGCTATTAATCGTGCAATTACAAATATTAGTCATGCTGTTAAAACAGAATACCATTTATTTACTTTTTTTGGATTTTTTCACATTTTCAAATATATTGATTTCTATTACAACACAGAATACAAAGTGTACAGTGCTCCGTTTATATTTATTACAAATATTTGCACTGTAAAAAACAAAAGAAATTTTAAATTCACCTAATAAGTACTTTAGTGCAATCTCTTTATCAAGAAAATTGAACTTATAAATGTACAATTATGTACAGAAAAATAACTACATTCAAAAATAAAACAATGTAAAACTTTAGAGCCTAAAGTCCACTCAGTCCTACTTCAGACAATTGCTCAAACAAGTTTGGTTGCAATTTGCAGGAGATAATGCTGCCGGCGTCGCTAGATATTTACATGCCAGATGCGCTAAAGATTCATATGTCCCTTCATGCTTCAACCACCCTGCTGAGGGATTCTGCTTGATAACAATCCAAAGCAGATCAGACCGATGCATGTTCATTTTCATTATCTGAGTCAGATGCCACCAGCAGAAGGTTGAGTTTCTTTTTTTATAGTTTGGGTTCTGTAGTTTCTGCATCTGAGTATTACTCTTTTAAGAATTCTGAAAACATGCGCCACACCTTGTCCCCCTCAGATTTTGGAAGGCAATTCAGATTCTTAAGCCTTTGGTTGAGTACTGTATCTATCCTTAGTAATCTCACATTGGTACCTTTTTTGCGTTTTGTCAAATCTGCTGTGAAAGTGTTCTTAAAATGAACATGTGCTGGGTCATCATCCGAGACTGCTATAACATGAAATATATGGCAGAATCCAGGTAAAGCAGAACAGGAGACATACAATTCTCCCCCAGGGAGTTCAGTCACAAATTTAATTAATTTTTTTTTTTTTTTTTTACATGAGCATCATCAGCATAGAAGCATGTCCTCTGGAATGGTGGCCGAAGTATGAAGGGACATATGAATGGTTAGCATATCTGGCATGTAAATACTTTGCAACGCCGGCTAAAACCGTGCCATGCAAATGCCTGTTCTCACTTTCAGGTGACACTGTGAACAAGAAGCAGGCAGCATTATCTCCCATAAATGTAAACAAACTTGTTTGTTTTAGCGATTGGCTGAACAAGAAGTAGGACTGAGTGGACTTGTAGGTGCTAAAGTTTTACATTGTTTTGTTTTTGAGTGAAGTTATGTAACAAAAAAATCTCCATTTGTAAGTTACACTTTCACGATAAAGAAATTGCATAGCAGTACTTGTATAAGATGAATTGAAAAATATAATTTCTTTTGTTTATCATTTTTACAGTGCAAATATTTGTAATAAAATAACAAAGTGAGTACTGTACACTTTGTATTGTGTTGTAATAGAAATCAATATATTTGAAAATGTAGAAAAACATCCAAAATATTTAATAAATTTCAATTGGTATTCTATTAACAGTGCAATTAATCACGATTAATTTTTTTTAATCGCAATTAATTTTTGAGTTAATCGCATGAGTTAACTGCGATCAATTGATAGCGCTAGTTTTCACAAACAAGAACTACAACCCAAAGCTACTTAAGGGGTTTTGTCAATATTTTTGTTTGTAGTTTCACCAGGTTTCCACACCTAGATTTCAGATCCAGCAACCAGAGCAAAATCCAGTGTCACAGAATTCCATCTTGCTCACAAACTAGTCCTCCTATTACTTTGGAATTTTTTTTAAAATGTCCTTTGTAAGATGTTTGTTTCCATTTTAGACAACAGGTTGCTGTTAAGTAGAACTGGATGAAAAAATTTAGATGGAACAGCTTTTCATCAGAAAAATGCAGTTTCGTGAAAACAAATGTTTTGCAGGACTGCATCAATTTCAATGACATTTGACAAACATTTCAAAATGATACAACATAGAAATAGAGTATTTCATACCGACTTTCTCATTTTGTTTCATTCTGACTTTTACATTTGTAATATTCACAATGTAAAAATAAAGTATGTAACTACTTAATATTTATAATGTATTTACATTCTAAAATATTTCAACATTATCCAAAACATTTAGACATGATCATTAGATGCTTTAGAATTTAAATATTTAATGATTGACTTTTTATACAAATTTCAAAATGCCAAAATTTCTTGCAGGACAGAAATTCAATTTTCCAACTTGCTCTGCTGTAAATCAATACTGCAAAGGTTTCAGCCATAGTTTTCAAATGAGGGCACTTATGGAAAGACAACGGTAAAACCTGGAGCCTCCAGAAAGGATCCAATTGACCCATGAGCTGAGTCTGTTCATAGAAATTTTTTGCATGTCTGCAAGGCATTTCTGCTGGAAGGAAAGGAGTAGCTGCTGTAGAATAGAGCCAGTATGATTAAAGTGAGTATGAACCATAGCAAGGGTAGATTCTTCTTGGCTAATACAGAGAACCGAACTCTTGAAGAGGTAATAGATTACACCTAAGGAAAATAGTTTTGTGGAAATTAGGCCTTGACAAACCAGTCATCTGAAGAAGGCAAACAAGTACTCCACTTATTGTCTCACCCATTACTTGGCCTGTAAACTCTTTGGGGTAGGTGACTGTCTTTTTGTTCTTTGCATGCAGTGCCTACCACAACCGGCCCCAATTTGCTGAATGGGGCTTTTAAGCACTTAGTTGCCTGTGAGAGGGGTCCCTCAAAAGGAATGAGGAAAGAGGTCTTGGAGACGCAGAACTGAACAGTGTACCCTTTCTTCACTAATTTACAATGCCCTCCTATACAATTTCACTACATGCTGCAAAAAAAGAAAGATGACCCCAAGTTCGTTTTTTTACACCTTTGATTAATAGTTCTTCAAAATACCTATTAGACCTCCTAATTTCCATTTTACAGCCCTCCCCTCCCACCCCCCATTACATTAGGTTCCTCTCAAACTCCCCAAGGACTGAAAATAAATTATTTATTTTAGTAAGGAATCTGATTGGCTCAAAAACTTCTTGAACCTTGCCAAGTAATCATTTTTTCTTGCCCTCCTTTTTTGTTTAAGGGTACGAATACATACAGTGACTCAATTATATTAGTAAGGGAACTCCATGTCAAGTAATTTCCTCCTTTTTGACTGGCTTCCTCCTTTTAAAAAAATATTTCAAATATTCACTGTTATAGTGGTAGTTTTTAGTATGATCTTTGTAGTACACATAGAACTACTATGTAATTATTAAATAATACTGATCTAATAGTTTTATTGATATTGTATATGGGCACAGAAATTTACATTCTGTGCTCCCCCAGGCTCCGGCGGCAGCTCACTCTTCTCTTCCTACCCCCTATTCCGGCTCAAACTTGCTTTTCCCTTCCTCCCTCCGTCCCCAGCTCCAGCAGGCACTGGCTCTTTTACCCACAGCCCAAGGGCCAGGAGGAGCTAGTCAGTGAGGTTAAGTTACTGTCTAGTTATACTGTTATTAGACTTCCCTGTATGGAAGTAAGGGTCTAGCTTATATGAGGCTGTTGGGGAAAATCAAGCAGAAAGTCAACACAATGAATCTAGATAAGCAACCTCCCACCCAAAAACTTTGAAGGCAATTACAGTTCAGTGGCCTAGTTCCATGCTTCAGCCTAAAGTTACATAGTTGTTTTGCCAGTGCTAACAGATCAAAGTTTTATGAACAGTTAAAGTGATTTAGGGCACGCGTACACTACAAATTTTGGTTGACACAAATTACGGCAGCATCCAGCCACTGAAGTTAGTATATCACTCATGTGCATGCATACTTAGCAGCTTGTGGTGGCACTGGACATATCTACCAGGAACGCTTGTGTCAATGCAAAGTGCAATGCACGATGGATTGTAATTCCAGTATTGCCCCGCGCGCCGCTCCTCCCACCTCCCAAAGCAATGCCTTTTGGAAAATTTTTGCAATGTGTTGTGGGAGAGAAATGATTCACCCAGGGATCTCTGGGAGGTAGGGGCTCAAGTTCTCAGCATGCAGCTTGCCAACCCATCCCATAATTTTTGTACTTTTAAAAAAAAAAATCCTACAAACCTGTGATACTTTTTGATGTCCACCATCTAGAACAGAAGCACGGAGCCTGAAGAGCTATGCATTATTCTCATGATTGTTGTAAACACAGGACACATGATTCTCCTATATTTGGAGACTCGCAGGAACAGCCACAACAACAGGGGACACAATGATGCCTTCAAGGACAAATTCAAGTTTGCTGGTGGAGTTCACGGAACAGTTGCAGACAGTGAAGTGCTGCTTCTGGGCCTGAGAAACAAGCACTGACTACTGGGATCACATCATAATGCAAGTTTGGGACAACAAGCAGTGGCTACAGAACTTTTGGATGCAAAAGGCCATATATATATTTCTGGATCTGTGTGCTGACCTCTCCCCAGGTCTCCACCAAGGAACACCAAATTGAGCTGCACTGACAGCTGAGAAGCAAGGGGCAATCACACCCTGGAAACGTATAATGCCAGACTGCTACTAGTCAGTGGGAAATCAGTTTGGAGTTGGAAAATCCATGGTGGGTGCCATTGTCATGCAAGTGTGTCGGCCATTAATCATCATCTGCTACACAGGACTGAGACCTTTGGCAGCATGCAGGACACAGTAGATAGATTTGCAGCAAAGGGGTTCCGGGACTGCAGTGGAGCAATAGATGGCATACACATCCCCATTTTGGCACTAGTCCACCTTGCCACAGAGTACATCAACAAAAAGGGTTATGCAAACAGTGGATCATTGGAGACACTTCACCGATATCAATAGGGGCTGGTCAGGGAAGGTGCATGACATCTTTATGAACACAAAATTGCTCCGAAAGCTGCAAGCAGGGACATTCCTTCCTCACTGGTAGATTACCACTGACTATATTGAAATGCCAATTGTGATTCTGGGGGATCCAGCCTACCTTTTGCTCTCCTAGCTCATGAAACTATACATTAGTTACCATCAAGCAAAGATTAAACTATCAGCTCAGCAGGTACAGAATGACTGTTGAATATGCTTTTGGTAGATTGAAGGGACGCTGATAATGTTTACTCACTAGATTGAATCTCAGTTAAAACAATATCCCAGTGGTTATAGCTGCATGTTGTGATCTGCAAAATTTCTGAGGCAAATGGGGGAAAGCTACCACTACGGTGGAGGTAGAACATCTGTCTGCTGATTTTAAACAGCCAGACACAAGGGCTGTTACAAGAGCTGAATGTGAATCTATGCCATTAAAGAAGGCTTTAAAAGAGCATTTTAACAGGCTGTGGTGGACAGTTCTCTAGGCCTAAAGCTTTAATTCCTAACAGCACCAATGCGGTGCTTGGTGTACTTTTATAAATATGACAGGCTCAGGGAAAAGCACCCAGTGAGTTATCTGGTGCTCTACATTTACAATGTACTGGATGCTTTGGGTACCCCTATGCACTCTACAACGTGTTGTGAACTAATAAACAATTTTATTTAAAAAAAAAAAAAAACAAATTTATTGAGTGGCAAAAACAGTACAGAAAAACAATGTGGAAAAAACAGGCAATGCTATACAAACTGTAAATATAAATTAACAGAATGGCACTTTGAAATTAGAAAGGTAGAAAAAAATTGTCCATTTCAGTGCACAGAGTCCATTGTGGCTACATGTATACCATTCTTTGCTGTCCCCTGACATGGAGTGGTAGAGGTATGGATGCAGCCTGTGATGCCATGTGGAATGCTGGGGTATGTAGGGAGCCACTACCATGGAGTTCTCTAAGGACTGCAAAAAGCGTACAGTCCATGTGTCTGACTCTTCATCAACCAGGGTCTGCAGCATTTGTGTTTGCTGTCTGAGAAGCCCTATTATGTGTTGGTGCATCGCCTTCTCGGTTTCTTGGGCCTTTCGCCTGTCCCTTCTCAATGCTCTCTGCTGTGTCAGCCCTCTAGGCCCTTTGGTTGCAGTCCGATGCAGCACCGGCTTGCAGGATTTCACTAAACATGTCCTTCCTACTCCTACTTTCCCCTCATGGGGTCAGGTGTTCTGCAGGTGTGGAAGGGGAACTCTCCAAGACTGCAATGGCAGCAGCTGCTGATAAAGACACACATCATTGGATTTACAGTGACAACAGAAAGGGAAAGATAAGTTTCAAGACTACCCCCCTTATTCCAAAGTCATAATAAAAAACCCCCAACTTTTTAATAAAACTGTTTATTATAGAAACATAGAATTGTAGGACTGGAAGGGACATCATGAGGTCATTTAGTCCAGTCCCCTGCACTCATGGCAGGACTAAGTATTACCTAGACCACGGGTCGGCAACTTTTGGCACACGACTCGCCAGGGTAAGCACGCTGGTGGGCCAGGCCAGTTTGTTTACCTGCCGCGCCCGCAGGTTCGGCCGATCACTGCTCTCATTGGCCGCAGTTCGCCATCCCAGGCCAATGTCCAGTCCCCTGCACTCATGGCAGGACTAAGTATGGGATCACGTCTCATTTTGTAGCACATAGTGAAACTGCTAACTATAAATAGTGACGAAAGATTACACTATTCAGTTCTGTCTCTCCTGGCCCTCTTTCACCATTTCTTTTCAGGAATCCCTCTCACAAGCAACTAAGAGAAAGTTTTCTCTCTAAGAGCTCAGAATAATAGAAGGCATCTTGCTAGTATTGTAGGTATATATTTTTTTTATTGTGTTAATCTCGACTAAAATGAGGATAAGAGGAAAATATAGTATTCCACGGCATAGTCCTCACCACTGAAATTCTCATTAGATTTTTATGGAATCTTTTAGGTTCCGTATTACTCTTGCATCTTTCGCCTTCCTCTGCAGCATGGGGCATAGGTCACTTTCAGGTTTAAAGTAGTATAAAATGGTATATTCTCTGTAACAATGTCTTTAAATCATGATTTGAGGACATCGGTAACTGAGACAGAGGTTAGGGGTCTATTTCAGGAAGGGGTATGTGAGGTTCTGTGGCTTGCAATGTGCAGGAGGTCAGACTAGATAATCACGATGGTCCCTTCTGACCTTAAAGTCTATGAGTCTACATAGTTACAGCCAGATATTACAGTATATCATTGACAGACATTATGAAAAGATAGAGGAAGGAGAGTAATTGCCAAAGTCCTCTTTCCATCATTAGGCATTCTAGTGCACTTATTGTTTATCTTATTACAGTGGTATGCAGACATTTACAGCTTTTGTCAATGTGCCTACTTGTCTTTATCTTCTTAATCTGAAAGAGATCTCTCTGTTCCCCAGTATTAATCCATATCTGCCTTCTAGGCAGCAAAAAACAAACCTAATCTAGTTATTCCCTGCTTTGCTGTGAAAAGATGAAGCTACCTCCTGATAAATTGTAGAATAGGCAACTTTTCAGTACAAAAATTTAAAGTGCATTGAAAAACTGAAGTTGGGACTCGTAAGATTTACTTTAATGTCAATCTAGTGATACAGTAGTTAGTATACTAGATTAGGGAGAGGACACAAGACAAGGCCTGGCAACAGCCATGCTTAACACACAAGATTGTGCTACACAGGACTCCTGGCTTTGCTTACTGAAGACAGTGAATAGTGTACTTTGAGCAGTACACTATTCTGTGGATTCTGGCATTTAATTTCAGAAAGCGGAACTATGCAAAAATGAGGAGGTTAGTTAAACATAAATGAAAAGGTATAGTGACTATAGTGAAATCCCTGCAAGCTGCATGGACACTTTTCTAAGACACCATAATAGAGGCCCAACTTCAATGTATACCCCAAATTAAAAAACAAAGTAAAAGAACTAAAAAAGAGCCACCATGGCTTAACAACCATGTAAAAGAAGCAGTGAGAGATAAAAAGGCATCTTTTAAAAAGTGGAAGTCAAATCCTAGTGAGGTAAATAGAAAGGAGCATAAACTCTGCCAAATTAAGTGTAAAAATGTAATAAGAAAAGCTAAAAAGGAGTTTGAAGAACAGCTAGCCAAAAACTCAAAAGGTAATAAAATGTTTTTTAAGTACATCAGAAGCAGGAAGCCTGCTAAACAACCAGAGGGGCTCCTGGACGATCGAGATACAAAAGGAGCACTTAAAGACGATAAAGTCATTACAGAGAAACTAAATGAATTCTTTGCTTCAGTCTTCACGGCTGAGGATATTAAGGAGATTCCCAAACCTGAGCAGTCCTTTGTAGGTGACAAATCTGAGGAATTGTCACAGATTGACATGTCACTAGAGGGGGGTTTGGAATTAATTGATAAACTTAACAGTAACAAAGTCACTGGGATCAGATGGCATTCACCCAAGAGTTCTGAAAGAACTCAAATGTGAAATTGCAGAACTATTAACGATGGTTTGTAACTTGTCCTTTAAATCAGCTTCTGTACCCGATGACTGGAAGATAGCTAATGTAATACCAATATTTAAAAAGGGCTCTAGAGGTGATCCCAACAATTACAGACCAGTAAGTCTAATGTCAGTACCAGGAACATTAGTTGAAACAATAGTAAAGAATAAAATTGTCAGACACATAGAAGAACATAAATTGTTGGGCAAAAGTCAACATGGTTTCTGTAAAGGGAAATCATGTCTTCCTAATCTAATAGACTTCTTTGAAGGGGTCAACAAACACAAGGACAAGAGTGATCCAGTGGACATAGTGTACTTAGATTTCCAGAAAGCTTTTGACAAGGTCCCTCACCAAAGGCTCTTGTACATTAAGTTGTCATGCGATAAGAGGGAAGATCCTTTCATGGATTGAGAACTGGTTAAAAGACAGGGAACAAAGGATAGGAATAAATGGTAAATTTTCAGAATGGAGAGGGGTAACTAGTGGTGTTCCCCAAGGGTCAGTCCTAGGACCACTCCTATTCAACTTATTCATAAATGATCTGGAGAAAGGGGTAAACAGTGAGGTGGCAAAGTCTGCAGATATACTAAACTGCTCAAGATAGTTAAGACCAAAGCAGACTGTGAAGAACTTCAAAAAGATCTCACAAAACTAAGTGATTGGGCAACAAAATGGCAAATGAAATTTAATGTGGAGAAATGTAAAGTAATGCACATTGGAAAAAAATAACCCCAACTATACATACAATATGATGGGGGCTAATTTAGCTATAACTAATCAGGAAAGAGATCTTGGAGTTATCATGGATAGTTCTCTGAAGACGTCCACGCAGTGTGCAGCGGCAGTCAAAAAAGCAAACAGGATGTTAGGAATCATTAAAAAAGGGATAGAGAATAAGACTTAGAATATCTTATTGCCCTTATATAAATCCATGGTACGCCCACATCTTGAATACTGCGGACAGATGCGGTCTCCTCATCGCAAAAAAGATATACTGTCATAAGAAAAGTTCGGAGAAGGGCAACTAAAATGGTTAGGGGTTTGGAACGGGTCCCATATGAAGAGAGATTAAAGAGGCTAGGACTTTTCAGCTTGGAAAAGAGGAGACTAAGGGGGGATATGATAGAAGTATATAAAATCATGAGTGGTGTGGAGAAAGTGAAAATAAGGAAAAATTATTTACTTGTTCCCATAATATAAGAACTAAGGGTCACCAAATGAAATTAATGGGCAGCAGGCTTAAAACAAACAAAAGGAATTTCTTCTTCACCCAGCGCACAGTCAACCTGTGGAACTCCTTGCCTGAGGAGGTCATGAAGGCTAGGACTATAAAAGGGTTTAAAAGAGAACTAGATAAATTCATGGTGGTTAAATCCATTAATGGCTATTAGCCTGGATAGGTAAGGAATGGTGTCCCTAGCCTCTGTTTGTCAGAGGGTGGAGATGGATGGCAGGAGAGAGATCACTTGATCATTACCTGTTAGGTTCACTCCCTCTGGGGCACCTGGCATTGGCCACTGTCGGTAGACAGGATACTGGGCTGGATGGGTCTTTGGTCTGACCCAGTATGGCCGTTCTTATGATCTTCTGGGTCTTCTCAACAAGCATATTTGTACCCAGTTAGCTTCTGGCGTTCCATGATCCTGTTCAAATTTGTATACAAACACTCCACTACCCAACCATCACAACCTGCCCCCTATTCTGGGACTCAGGGGACCTGGGTTTTATTCCCAGTCTGCCACTTGCCTGCTGGGTGAACTTGGGTAAGTCACTTCACTTTTCTGTGCCTCTGTTTCCCCACCTGCTAGATGGGGATAATGAAACCAACCTCCTTTATAAATCGTTTTGAGATCTATCTACGGATGACAAGTGAAGCAAAAGAGCTATGTATTACTACTCCACTACTAGGAGCACATTAGCCACTTAGATCTCCAGACCAGACCCTTCAGCCTTTCCCCATGCTGAGTCCTTAGGTATTTAGACATCTAAATACCTTTCAACAATTGGCTCTTGGAACTTAAGCAATGAACAATTTGATTACCTAGCACAGAGTTTCAGAGTAATGGTTTGGACACTGCCTGCTCAGCTGCCTACCACATACACACACCACACAGAGCTATGACAGACTCTACCTTCAATTAGGGACCAAGTTTTTTTTAGACAGACACCCCTAATATGAATATGCATGTACACACACACACACACACATATATATATATATATATATGACCAAACCTTGCAAATATTTATGCAAATAATTAACTTCATATAAGCAGGTGACCTTGTGGAAGTCCTGGCTCCAATGAGTGTACTCCTATGTGCAGACCTAGCTATATACACCTAGGTCTTTGCAGGGCTGTGACTTGTATTAGAGCAGTTGACAGTATTTGAGATCACATATTTTTAAGAAGCAATTTTAAGACATTGTACTAGATTTAAACAGATAATTAAAAAAAAAAAAGTCAACCACCGAGTACCCACAAGTTCTAAAAATAAAAAAGCCGGTATTTTTGAAACTTGCAAAAGAAGTTACCTTTTGAACTGAGGCATTGTATGTCAAGTGGTAGTCTACAGTGAAATTTTACAATCTAGTCAGAAACCACCTTGAAAAACAAGATTTAAAATTAAGTCACTAACATGTCCATAAAACATTGTCCACAAAGTGTTGGGGTTTTTTTAAGTTATGAAAACAATTTATTATTCACTTATGTTTACTTTTTACCTAGTTCCTACAATAAACATAGACTCATCAGTTTCACTTTTACTGCAAGTTGGTTTCACTTTCTGATTGCCAGGGAGCAACATAATATTTTTGTTTACATTCCAGGCCCGATGTCTATATGGTTGGGTTTTTTTGGTTTTCGTTTCGGATTTTTTAAATGGAAAGAACCATGACAATATTTCCATTCATATTACCGGTTTATTTATCTATTTTAAGAATGTGGAGTGTAAGTCTAGCCGGAAACGTCTCTTTAAATCGTAACTACACTGGCAGGTTTCATACTATTTTCAAAAGGAAACCAAACGATCATTAGCAACTCTTATGGTTGGGGAAGACAAGTTATGCGAGCACATTTTCTAGTTTGCAGGGGGAGACAGCATCTTCAGGAAAAGGTACCACAGCCAGCCACGTCCCTGCCCCTTGATTGCCGAGCCCACCATCTGTACTGGTAACGCTTCACCGATGCACCCACCACACAACACGATGCACCCCTTTCACTGCCTAACTTTCACCCAGAGACTCTTCCACTGACAACGGACTTTACAGCCCGCGAGCGACACACGCAGCAGCAGCCGCCCCGCGCTCTCCCTGACCCGCGCCTGTGCACACGGACATTTCGGCCGAAGAAGCCCAGCGTGTCTCGGAGCCACAGAGCAAGGGGGGCAAAGTTTACGCCGAGGGGTTTGCAGCCCGAACAGCCAAGTCCCGGAGCCGGAGCCAAACCCTGCCCAGGCAGGACGGACGAGCCAGTCTCGGGGGGGAGGGCGGGGGGCGAGCTAAGGGAGCTGGCAGCTGAAATCCTGCTCCCCAGAGCCGCCCAGCCGGCAGGCTGTTAACCTGCCCGGCCGCCCCGCGAGCGCAGGCAGAGGCGCCCCCCGTTGCTGGGGGCGCGGACCGGACCTACTCACCGCCAGGGCTCCGCAGCTAACGGTTCGGCGCGGGCAGGGAGTTCCCAATGGCGCAGCTGGAGCAGGGGCGGGGCGGTACCAGCGGCTTTCCCCACCTCTCCCCGCCCCCTCAGCTACCTGCGCGGCGCCTCGACCTGTCCCAGCAGCGCATCACCGCCTCGCGCTGCCGCCCCGCCTCGCTCGCGGAAGCGCGGCCACCACCCTCAGCCTGGGGAAGGGGAGACGCTCACTCAGGAGAGACTCCGTTCCAACACGCACTGCGCCTGCGCTGCGGGAGAGGGGGTGTTTGTCCGCGGAGAAGCACAGGGCGGCAAAGGGAGCGGGGCTGAGGCAGGGCATGGAAAGCCCCGCCCCCTCTCGTTGTCCCTGGTGCTCAGGGGGTTGGTGCCCAGGCGGTGCTGATGCACCAGCAGCCCCTCACTCAGCTCCTCCGTGGAGGGGGAGGACAAATAGCCTGTTGCCTGTTTTTCACTGGCCTCTTTAGTATTCATGGAAAAAGTATGGGAGGCCTACTTCAGCCTTCTCACATCACCCACTGTCTCATCCCTGGAACATCAGGAGAGGGCCAGGGCTCATGTTACTTTGAGCACACTGGTTGCTCTCTATGGCACTCAGAAGCAAGCAGCAGGCACATGCTTATTACAAAAAGAACAGCAGTACTTGTGGCACCTTAGAGACTAACACATTTATTTGAGCATAAGCTTCCATGGGCTACAGCATGAACAGGTGGGAGTTGTCTTACCAACTCTGAGAGGCCAATTAAGTAAGAAAAAAATCAGCCATTACAAACATTGAATCTATCTCCCCTGGTAAGTATTCTCACACTTCTTATCAAACTGTCTGTACTGGGCTATCTTGATTATCACTTCAAAAGTTTTTTTCTCTTACTTAATTGGCCTCTCAGAGTTGGTAAGACAACTCCCATCTTTTCATGTTCTCTGTATGTGTATATATATATATCTCTCCTCAATATATGTTCCATTCTATGCATCCGAAGAAGTGGGCTGTAGCCCATGAAAGCTTATGCTCAAATAAATTTGTTAGTCTCTAGGGTGCCACAAGTACTGCTGTTCTTTTTGCGGCTACAGACTAACACGGCTGCTACTCTGAAACCTGTCATGCTTCTCCCCAGCCACAGTAACTAACAGCTGACACTTCTGGGAAAGGAGTAAAAGTTATGCATCTCCAGTTATTCAGTAGTGTACATGAGGAAAGGAGGTGCTATCCTTTCTTAATACCCACAGTTTTTAAGTGACAGCCTGAATCATGAGCTATGATTATCCCTTGCTTAATGTTTATCTTTTTAGACAATATTATGGGTCAAACTTAACCAGCTACAGTATTTGACTTAGGGCAAGTCTACACTACAAAATAAAGTCGACCTAAGTTACGTCAACATACAGGCACCGCAGTAATTAAATCACTTCTGCATGTCCAAACTACGCTCCTTGTGTTGGTGGTGCATGTCCTCAACTACCACCATTTGCACTGATGCAGAGAGCAATGCACCGTGGGTAGTTATCCCACTGTGCAACTTGCCACCATCTAGCGCAGGGTGTTTTGAGAACATAAGAACAGCCATACTGGGTCAGACCAATGGTCCATTTAGCCCAGTATCCTGTCTTCCAGCAGTGGCCAATGCCAGGTGCCCCAGAGGGAATGAACAGAACACGTAATCATCAAGTGATCCATCTTCTGTCTCCCATTCCCAGCTTCTGGCAAACAGAGGCTAGGGAAACAATATGTGCCCATCATGTCTAATAGCCATTGATGGACCTGTCCTCCATGAACTTATCCAGTTCTTTTTTTAACCCTTTTATTGTATTGGCCTTCACATCCTCTGGCAAAGAGTTCCACAGGTTGACTGTGCATTGTGTGAAGAAATACTTCCTTTTGTTTGTTTTAAACCCGCTGCTATGAATTTCATTTGGTGACCCCTAGTTCTTGTGTTATGAGAAGGACTAAATAAGGAGAAAAGGTTTGCAATGCTTCCTGGGGTCAAATGAGTCATGCAGGGGTGACTAGGAACACGATTTCAACATCCCATGATGCAGTTTTCTCCATTCCATAATTTTATCTGAATCCCATAATTTTTCATGCCTCTTTTCAAAAGCCTTGCAAACCTGTGCGTCCACCATCCATGAAAAGTATGGATCCTGCACAGTTCTGCACTATTGTGATAAACGTTGAGAACATGAGGCACCTGATCTTGCAGTATTTGCGGAGCCTCAGGGAGCATGATGATTCCTTTGAGGCTAGCTTGCTGTGGGACATAGAAAGAAACAATTCAAGGTTGTTGTTGGTATTCACAGAGCAGCTATAGATGGTGGAGCATCAGTTCTGGGCCCGAGAAACAAGCACTGACTTGTAGGATCACATTGTTATGCAGGTATGGGATGACAAGCAGTGGCTGCAGAACTTTTGGATGAGCAAGTCTACATTCCTGGATGTGTGTGCAGAGCTTGCCCCAGCCCTCCAGTGCAGTGACACCAAAATGAGAGCTGGACTGACAGTGGAGAAGCGAGTGACGATCACTGTGTGGGAGCTTGCAATGCCTGATTCCTACTGATCAGTCAGGAATCAATTTGGAATCAGGAAATCTATTGTGGGGGTTGCTGTGATGCAAGTGTGCAGGGCCATTAATCACATCCTGCTCTGAAGGACTGTGATGCTGAGCAATGTACAGGACATTGTGGATAGTTTTGCAGCAATGGGGTTCCCAAACTGCGGTGGGGCGATAAATGGCACCCATATCCCTATTTTGGCGTCAGACCGCCTTGGACAGAGTACATCAACAGAAAGGGCTACTTTTCCATGGTATTGCAAGCACAGGTGGATCACTGGGGATGTTTTACCGACATCAACATGGGATGATCAGGGAAGGTGCATGATGTGTGCCTCTTTAAGAACACAGGCCCATTCAGAAAGTTGCAAATAAGGACTTTCTTTCCAGACCACTGGGGATGTTGAAAGGCCAATAGTGATCCTGCGAGACCTAGCCTACTCCCGTGGCTCATGAAGCTGTACACTGGCCACCTCAACAGCAGCAAGGAGCACTTCAACTACAGGCTCTGCAGGTGCAGAATGACAATTGAATGTGCCTTTAACCATTTGAAAGGCTGCTGGCGCTGTCTACTCATGAGATTAGAACTCATGAAAAAAATATCCCAATGGTTATAGCTGCCTGCTCTGTGCTTCATAATACCTGTGAAGCAAAGGGGGAAAAGTTTCTGTCAGGGTGGAGGGTGGAGGTGCAACAGCTGGCTGCTGATTTTGAGTAGCCAAATACTAGGGCTATAAGAAGAGCTCAATGGGCAGCTGAATAGCTCAGGGAGGCTTTGAAAGACCATTTTAATAGTGAGCCACAGTAATGTGTGTTGCTGTAGGGTGCTCTGCCTGGCATGGGTTTATTTGCACACAGTATGAACCTTGTAATGAGGTGTGTGTGTGCAGTAATATAATATTGCAAATGCACCAATTGCTATTATCTCTGAATGATGTCAGCCCCAGCCAGCATATGTTGTGAAGTAATAAAGATGTATTAAGTTTCCATAAATATACTTTTATTCCAAACCCGTGCAAACAGACATATTTATAACTAAATGAAACTTTATAAATACAGGGGAAAGAATCTTTGAAGGGGAAATAACAGTCATTACCATTTCACAAACAGATACACCAACTATGTCTCTCACAGGTCAGTGTATGTGCAGCTGTGATGGTCTGTACTCTCCCCCGTGGTGAAATGGTAGAATAGTGCAAACATGGAATGGGGAGGTCCTGAATGCAGTTCTCTATGGGCTGCAGAAGGAGGCAAGCATGGGTCTGTTGAACCTGAAGGTCAACAAGAGTCTTCAGCATGTCTGCCACTTGAGAAGTGCTAGCATCTCCTGCTGCACATCTCTCTCCTTTTCCTGTGGTTGTCTCCTCTTCACTCTATTGCTGTCCCTTCTGTCCACAAGGGTGATCCTTCAAGCCCTCTGCTCAGTATCCGAAGCACCAGAGGCTTGCAGGATCTCTTGGAATACGTCATTCCTGTGTCCCCTTCCTTCTCCTCTTTATCTGACTGAGCTGCTCCACTGGTGTGGATGGAGAGACCCTCAAGGCCACATTTCCAGCTGCAAAAAGTACAATGCACAGAGGTACCATTCTGAGTTTATTCACAAGATAAATGGAAACTTGGTATACGGAACTCACTCCCCTTAATCCTCACAAGTTGCAAGCACCACATTCTCACTTGTCCTTGGGATTCATAGAGCACAGCAACAGCCCTAGCCATGGTAAGTTTGGCCTGGGGAGTGTGAGTGGATGAGTTGGGACAATAAAGGGGCTGTAAGGATAAGGCCGTTTCCTGTATCCATATTGTAAGGCCATTAGCTAAGAATCTGGAAGTCACATAGAATCATAAAAAGAACAGGAGTACTTGTGGCACCTTAGAGATTAACAAATTTATTAGAGCATAAGCTTTCGTGGACTACAGCCCACTTCTTTGGATGCATACTTCTTTGGTATGCATCCGAAGAAGTGGGCTGTAGTCCACAAAAGCTTATGCTCTAATAAATTTGTTAATCTCTAAGGTGCCACAAGTACTCCTGTTCTTTTTGCAGATACAGACTAACACGGCTGCTACTCTGAAACCTGTCATAGAATCATAGAATATCAGGGTTGGAAGGGACCTCAGAAAGTCATCTAGTCCAACCTGCTGCTCAAAGCAGGACCACTCCCCAGACAGATTTTTGCCCCCGATGGCCCCCTCAAGGATTAAACTCACAACTCTGGGTTTAGCAGACTAATGCTCAAACCACTGAGCTATCCCTCCTCTCCCATCCAATCTAAATTACATTAAAACAATGTAATAGTAGGCTGTTAAGAAGGAGATTCTGTCCTAATAGCACCCACTATCACCAGATAAATAAACAGATCTTAAGATGGTTAAAGAAAACTTAGTTTGACAGCATTCTGTTTGGCAAGAAATCACTTATCAATAGTTGTGGTTGTGAAATCCTCATTTCTTTATTGTTTTATCTGTATGGTCCCCACTTCTCTATTGTTTGTCTGTATGATCTCTGTTTGGTTCTTTGATTGTTTCTGTCTGTTGCATAATTAATTTTGCTAGGTGTAAATTAATTAAGGTGGTGGGATGATTAGGTTAGAAAATTTTGTTATAATATGTTAGTAAAATTTTCGTATAATGATTGGTTAAGGTTACAGCTAAGCAGGACTCAAGTTTCACTATATAAATTGGGGTCCAAAACGAAGTTCTTTTGGGAACCAACTCCAGGACACAGCCCTAAGATCAGAGCTGCCAGACCGCAACACTCTGCCAATAACACTGTGCAGAAACTGGAGTCCCCCAATTCTGACTGGCCAACAAAAAAAGTTCATCTGTCTTATTGGGAGTGGTGAGCATTGTATGTTTAGCGTGTGCATTCTGTTTTGGTGATTGTTAATAAATAGAGGTTAAGTAGGATATTACTGTGTAAGGCTCTTTCACTGGTAAAAGACCCTATAAACCCGCAAAAGATTAAGCCCTGAGGCCAGAGGGAATGGGTGTTTGCTCTGAGTCCACAGGGAATGGGTGTTTGCCCAGAGCCTGGAGGAGTATAGCCCAGAGCCCAAAGGAATAGAGCCCAGAGCCCATGAAGGGGTAGAGTTAGGTGCCTTTCACCTGGAGCCCTAGGAACTGGGAAAGCTTGGGGGTGCCTAAATTAATCGGGTTATGCCTTGAGCACTAGGAACTAGCAGGGGCGGCTCTAGCTTTTTTGCCGCCCCAAGCACGGCAGGCAGGCAGGCTGCCTTCGGCGGCATGCCTGCAGGAGGTCCACCAGTCCCGCAGATTCTGCGTACCCACCGCCGAATTGCCACCAAATCCACGGGACCGGCGGACCTCCCGCAGGCATGCCGCTGGAGGTAGCCTGACTGCCGCCCTCGCAGGGACCGGCAGGGCCCCCCCCCGTGGTTTGCCGCCCCAGGCATGCACTTGGAGTGCTGGTGCTTGGAGCCGCCGCTGGGAACTACGTAGAGGTGGGTGCCCTAGAGTGTGCAAGTGACAGAGAATTTTGTGTGGGTAACAGGGCGGGGAATAGCTCACCAGAATGAGTATATGCGGATAGAGCAATTGAACTGAATACTGGCACCGTTTTTCACAGGCGGTGGTGATTTTAGCTGTTACTTCACTCCTTAGGGTAACAGAGGCTGAAAGGGAACAGCTCCTGCACACTTCCGGCTACAGGCTGGGGCCATATGCTGCTAGCCTATGTGCTGCAACGGTGCCTGCTGAAGTAATTGCTGAGTGGCATATGAAAGTGTCCTTCTGCAGCAGAAGATATAAGGCAGCTCTCCCCAGAAACCTTTGGCAAAGGATTGCAGACTACCTCCAGGAAAGTTTCGTTGAGATCTCTATGGAGGAGTCACGGGATGTCCCATTGCACATAAACAAATTGTTCTGCAGTTCCCCCTCTGCCTAACTGTACGGAGAATGAGAAGCAGATAGCAACTGTATCTCTATTGCTTATCTCACTACCTCTTCTAGCATGATTAAAAAAGAGTAAATGAACAGATGTGTCCCCACAATATCAAAAGAAACTTGCATACTTATCTGAGGTTCCTTTCCCTGCATCAGGCTCACCCATGTAAGATTGTAGGGACTGGCTCAACCACTTTGGAGTCAAAAACAGGTCCTAGCTTGCTGAGCCACTGGTTCCCCTGGTCGCCTGTCCCCCATACTCCTCCTTTTCCTTGTCCAACACCTCTTCCTCACTGGTCACTCCGGGGACCTGTGACTCTGGCTCCTCCGGAGTATCCACTGGGCTTCTGGGGTAGAGGTGGGGGTGGGGTCTCCGCCCAGGATGGCATGCAGCTCTTTGTAAAAGCAGCATTTCTATGGCTCTGCACCAGATCAACTGTAGCCTCCCTTGCCTTCTGGTACACCTGCCGCAGCTGCTTAGCCTTCATATGCCACTGCTGCGGGTCCTTCTTTGTAGCCCTTCTCCCTCATGCCCTATGCAATCTGCTTGTAGATATCAGCATTTCTAGAACTGGATCAGATCTGTGCCTGCACAGCTTCTTCTCCTTACAGACCCAGGAGATCCAATACCTCCTGTGTACTCCAGGCAGGAGTGCGTCTGCAGCCTGGAGACAGCACGGCCCTAGGTGAGCTCTCCATGCCGAGCAAACAGGAAATGGAATTTCCAAAACTTGCAGGGCTTTACAGGGGAGTATACCTGTTTAGCTGGCTGTCAGGCAGCGGAGTTCAAAACAGTGACCAGAACGGTCACAGTGGCGTATTGTGTGACACCTCCTGGAGGCCACTAAAGTAATTCAGTGTCTACGTCAGGGGTCTCAAACACGCGGCCTGCCATAGCTCCCCTCACCCTCGCCTCCGCCCCGAGCGTGCTGTGTCTCACTCCTCCACCTACCCCCCAGCGCTTCCCACTGCCAACCAGCAGCGTCGTGTCCCGCTCCTCCACCTAACTCCCAGTGCTTCCCACCGCCAACTGGCAGTTTGGCAGCGCTTAGGGCTTTCCAGGAGGGAGAGGGGAGGAGCGGTGATGCGGCGCGCTCAGGGGAGTAGGCAGAGAAGAGGCGGGGCTGGGGTGGGGATTTGGGGAAGGGGTTGGAATGGGGGTGGGGAAGGGGTGGGAAGAGGCGGAGCAGGGATGGGGCCTCATGGAAGGGGTGGAGTGGGGGCAGGGCTGGGGGGAGGGGGGCGCTTTTGTATCTTTGTATGAAAAGGTGTCAGTGATGCGGCCCTCAGGCCAATATACTAGTCCTCATGTGGCCCTCGTGGTGATTTGAGTTTGAGATCCCTGGTCAACACTGACACTGCGTCAACCTAACTACCTAAGCAGTACACCTGTCACAGAGGTGGATTTATTAAATCAGCATAGAGGGCAAGTTACATTGGCGGGAGTAACATTTTAGTGTAGACACTTACAGAGTAAGGTTGATGTAAGCTGACTTGCATCAACCTAACTCTGTAGCGTAGACCAGGCCGTAATGACGTCCTGCAGCTGTGAAGTGCATAGGATAGCAGTCTTAACAATATCTATCTAATTAATTTTAAAAGTGACCCTTTGCTTGCATTACCGCATAGTTCATATCTCCCTTTGTAGTATGAGTACAAAAGACAAGAGCATACTGAAAGAGAATGCATTTTTTCATGTTATGTGTAAATTCCTGATTGCTCCCTGTAGACATGTCATCTAAAACTCATGATTTAGCTGATGTTCTGCCTGCAGACAAAGTATCTCAGGCTGTGATCTATCAGATCTCAAAACTAAACAAAGTCAGGCCTAATCAGTACTTGGATGAGACACCTCCCCAGGTACAGCAGGAAGTGCTGCTGGTGATTCATTAGACAGCATTCATCCCTCTGAGTCAGTACTGAACAACTGCCGTTGCATGATATTAGTGTTACTGTACTGCTGGAAGTGCTGTCTTTTGATGATGCAAAAAAATCAGGTCTTCACCCACTAATATTATTGAGAGATCCCTAAGAGTATGTCCTGGCCCATTTGGAGCCTTGATCACCCTAAATTCCCCATGCAGTTTCAAAGGACATCAGTTGTTTAACAGAACAGAACACCATGCAAGTCAAGACAGTAGATTAAGAATATTGTATATTTGTATAAGAATACTATATATTCTTAATCTACTGTCCTACCATGTATAATGTTATGTGCTATTAAGCAACTGCTGACTTCCCCGCCCCCACGTCCCCAGTTGTTGGTAAAGTGAAGCAGTTTGCATAGTGCTTTGGGATTCTATACAATTCTGCCCTCTCCTACAAGGCAAACTACAGTAGAGACTCAGCTGAACAGTCACTCAAACTGACAATATTAAGTGACCGGAAAACCTGAGGGACCAATACAAAGGCCATGGTCATCTATTTTTTGTGCACGCACTAATAGATTTATTTTTCCAAAACCAGCGGATTAGACAAAGCTGAGGTAAGGTTGAGATCATTTATTTGGCCAACCAGCCTATCCAGGTCTCAGCAGGTTCCAGAGAACTGGCCAAGAGTTCTTCCCTTCATCCATTAGGGGACTTGCCAAAAGGGGCCCAAAAGGCAGAATCTCTTATATAACATAGCTAAATAACTCAGAGGAAGAAATCTGTTTTTAGTTTCTAGGAGACTCTCAGTGAGCACCCAAGTGTTAATGGTGAATAGTTGGAAACTGAATATTATAGGTGAGCCCAGCAAAGGACACCTCAATCAACGATTAATAGGGTATGACTCATTGTTTTCCCCCCATCAGATGCATTCTTGATTGCTACAGTAAAGCCTCCCTTCTGTGGCTCTCCTCCCTTTAGTAAACAAAAGGGTACTTTCTCCAGAGAATTCTGAAACCTTAGCTAGGCAAAAATATTATTATTTCACATGTGTATTATGGTAGCACCAGTCAGGATTGGGGTTCCCTGTGGTAACTTTAAAATATAGAATACTGGAACAAGTCCTACCCTCCTGTTCTCTTCATCTTCATGGGGAATGGGGACAACCTCCAATTCGAAAGATAAAATAAAAAACATATAACGCAGCAGAGGGTTTGAGTTTTAGGGTTCTGCAGGCATTCCTATGCTCAGCAGAACAGCTGATAGAAGGAGCCCTGCCCTTCTGCAGACCTTACATAGCTAGGTAGAACAGGAGTACTTGTGGCACCTTAGAGACTAACAAATTTATTAGAGCATAAGCTTTCGTGGACTACAGCCCACTTCTTCGGATGCATATAGAATGGAACATATAATGAGGAGATATATATACACACATACAGAGAGCATAAACAGGTGGGAGTTGTCTTACCAACTCTGAGAGGCCAATTAATTAAGAGAAAAAAAACTTTTGAAGTGATAATCAAGCTAGCCGAGTACAGACAGTGTGATAAGAAGTGTGAGAGTACTTACAAGGGGAGATAGAGTCAACGTTTGTAATGGCTCAGCCATTCCCAGTCCTTATTCAAACCGGAGTTTGAATTAGCTAGGTAGGATGCTTGTAGTGCATGTACATATAAGCAGGGAAAGAGGCCAGTCATGGTAGTAGCAGCTCTGCTGTTGTCACAAGGGATTCCCTGCACATGTAAGGAATTATGTGTTAGTAGCATTGAAAACTATCTGCATGGAAATATCATACTGATAATAGTAACTCATTACTCAAAGTCCCATCTATTATTTCCCCCTGTTAAGTTTAAAAGGTAATGCTCTTTATCACTCATATGTGTAAGACCCACTAAGCATTTACTTCAAAAATAGGAAATAATTAGGGCTGTTGATTAATCGCAGTTAACTCGCGCGATTAACTCAACAAAATTAATCGTGATTAAAAAAATTAAGCGTGATTAATCACATTTTTAATCACACTGTTAAACAATACAATGCCAATTGAAATTTATTAAATATTTTGGATGTTTTTCTACACTTTCATGTACACCTATACCTCGATATAATGCCACCCAATATAACATGAATTCGGATATAACGCGGTAAAGCAGTGCTCCAGGGGAGCAGGGCTGCGCACTCCAGTGGATCAAAGCAAGTTCAATACAACGCAGTTTCACCTATAACACGGTAAGATTTTTTGGCTCCCGAGGACAGCATTATATCGAGGTAGAGGTGTATATTGTATTCTGTGTTGTAATTGAAATCAAAGTGTATATTATTTTTGATTACAAATATTTGCACTGTAAAAATGATAAAAGAAATAGTATTTTTCAGTTCACTTCATAGGAGTACTGTAGTGCAATCTCTTTGTCGTGAAAGTGCAACTTACAAATGTAGATTTATTTTTGTTATGTAACTGCACTCAAAAACAAACAATGTAAAACTTCAGCGCCCACAAGTCCACTCAGTCCTACTTCTTGTTCAGCCAATCGCTAAAATACGTTTGTTTACATTTACAGGAGATAATGCTGCCCTCTTCTTATTTACAATGTCACCAAAAAGAGAGAATAGGCATTTGCATAGCCAGCATTGCAAGATATTTACATGCCATATATGCTAAACATTCATATGCCCCTTCATGCTTCGGCCACCATTCCAGAGGACATGCTTCCATGCTGATGATGCTCATTAAAAAAATAATGCATTAATTAAATTTGTGACTGAACTTCTTGGGGGAGAACTGTATATCTCCTGCTCTGTGTTTTATCTGCATTCTGCCTATGTATCATGTTACATGATGATGATGACCCAGCACATGTTGTTCATTTTAAGAACACTTTCACTGCAGATTTGACAAAACGCAAAGAAGGTACCAATGTGAGATTTCTAAAGATAGCTACAGCACTCAACCCAAGGTTTAAGAATCTGAAGTGCCTTCCAAAATCTGAGAGGGACAAGGTGTGGAGCATGCTTTCAGTTGTCTTAAAAGAGCAACACTGCGATGCGGAAACTACAAAACCTGACCACCAAAAAAGAAAATCAACCTTCTGCTGGTGGCATCTGCCTCAAATGATGAAAATTAACATGCGTTGGTCTGCTCTGCTTTGGATTGTTATCAAGCAGAACCCATCATCAGCATGGACACATGTCCCCTGGAATGGTGGTTGAAGCATGAAGGGACATACGAATTTTTAGCACATCTGTCACAAATATCTTGCAGCGCTGGCTACAACAGTACCATGAGTACACCTATTCTTACTTTCAGGTGACATTGTAAATAAGAAGCAGGCAGCATTATCTCCTGCAAATGTAAACAAACTTGTTTGTCTGAGTGATTAGCTGAACAAAAAGTAGGACTGAGGGGACTTGCAGGCGCTAACATTTTACATTGTTTTATTTTTGAATGAGTTTTTTTGTACATAATTCTACATTTGTAAGTTCCACTTTCATGATAAAGATATTGCACTACAGTACTTGCATTAGGTGAATTGAAAAATACTATTTCTTTTGTTTTTTTACAGTGCAAATACTTGTAATCAAAAACAAGTATAAAGTGAGCACTGTACACTTTGTATTCTGTGTTGTAATTGAAATCAATGTATTTGAAAATGTAGAAAACATACAAAAATAGTTAAAGAAATAGTATTCTATTATGATTAACAGTGAGATTAATCACAATTAATTATTTTAATCGCGTGATTAATCGTGATTAATTTTTTTAATCGGGTGATTAATCACGATTATTTTTTTTAATCGCTTGACAGTCCTAGAAATAATGTATGAAAATAGATGCTTTAAACGACAAGCACTGCTCAGCAGTAACAGTTTATGTGCTGAATAAGTTCTAATTGTCTTGTGTTATTAAAAAAATTGTGGAGAACTTAGTGGTCATGAAACTGACGGTCAGCTCTGGGTCTTCACAGGCATATGTCATCTTCATCCAGACCCGAATCACCCTTGCCATATTTGTCCAGGTGAGAAGGCTATGACAGCAAACAGAGCTGTAAACAGGGGAGTTTGAGTGGGAGTTTGGGGGAAGACTAAGAGAGGAAGGCAGAGGATCAGACAGGCTAGTGAAGGGAGTGTGCAGTGTTCTAGCAGTGTTTTGGTGCTTGTTGGGGATTTGTTTTGCTGTGGGTGGTGGTGTTTTGGTTTGGTTTGTGTTTCCCAGATTTACAGGATTTAGGTGAGAAGGCTATGACAGATACAGAGGCAGCAGTGGTAGTGACCCAAGCAGTGGAAAACACAGTGAAGATGACTGGATGTGGAAGCTGTGACATGTACATGATCCTGGAGGGGGTACCTGATAGGAGTTTCATCTGCATGAAGTGCCGCCTGATAGAGCTGATGGACAAAAAGATCAGAGGATTGGAGATGCAGGTGAAAACACTGGTTGAGTTTAGAAGGGGGTTCGAGTGGTTGATGGAGCAAAGACATGAGGAGTCTGAATGGAAAAGCTCAGACTTGCAGATGGAAGCAGGATCAAAGAACTCTGAGGGGAGACTGCTGGGTGAGGAAAGTGGACGGTGAAAGCATGTGACTAAGAGAACCAGGCAGAGAAAAAGACGGGCTAGTGAAGGAGAAATAGAGCTCAGGAAGAAGGGGCACAGCAGGTGGTTGCTGAAGGTGAGAGGGCAAGGAAGAAGAGAAGAGCAGCTAGTCCTATAAGAAGAGGGGAAGAGTCAATGGAGATAACGACACCCAACATGAGCCCCAGGAGGATACGGGATGGGTTACGGAGGATTGCAAGGGTGAATAGGAATCGAGAGGACTTGCAGCCAGAGGGAACAGGGGATAGACTGGAGAATCACACTGTCACCAGGAAAAGGCAGGTCTGCATGATTGGAGACTCCTTACTGAGAAGGATAGACAGGCCTGTAACCAGAGCTGATCCAGAGAACAGAAGGGTATGCTGTCTGCTGGGTGCTAAGATACGGGATGTGGACCTGAGGCTGAAGAGGATCCTAACGGGAGCAGGAAAGAATCCACTGATTGTCCTTCATGTGGGAATGAATAATACGGCTAGATTCTCGCTGGAATGTATCAAGGGAGACTATGCCAGGCTGGGGAAGATGCTTAAGGAAATCGAGGCTCAGGTGATCTTCAGTGGGATTTTGTCTGTTCCTAGAGAAGGGCAACAAAGGTGTGACAAGATTATGACGATCAACAGATAGTTCAGGCAGTGGTGCTATAAGGAGGGCTTTGGGATGTATGGCCACTGGGAGGCATTCATGGACAGAGGACTGTTCTCTCGGGATGGACTTCACCTCAGTAGGGAGGGAAATAGTCTTCTAGGATGGAGGTTGGCACAACTGATTAAGAGAGCTTTAAATTAGGAATTGGGGGCAATGGTTGGGAGGAGAGGGATAGCTCAGTGGTTTGAACATTGGCCTACTTAATCCAGGGTTGTGAGTTCAATCCTTGAGGGGGCCATTTAGGGATCAGGGCAAAAATCTGTCTAGGGATTGGTCCTGCTTTGAGCAGGGAGTTGAACTAAATCATCTCCTGAGGTCCCTTCCAACCCTGATATTCTATGATGTCCAGGTAATCTTTATGCCAGATTTTCCCTTTGAGAGGGAAGAAAACAAAGTAAGAAAGGATACAGCCATGGGTAGGAGAATGGACATACGGAGGAAGGGTAGCGTAGATACCATTCTAATAGGTGATACTGGTGATAGAATGTCTGGGCCTCATCAAGTAAAGAATGTGAGCGAAGCCAAACAGCAAGAATTAAGATGTTTGTACACCAATGCGAGGAGCCTAGGTAACAAAACAGAGGAAACTGGTGCAGGAAGTGAAACCAGATATTATAGGGATAACAGAAACATGGTGGAATAGTAGTCATGACTGGAGTACAGGAATTGAAGGGTATGTGCTGTTTAGGAAAGACAGAAATAAAGGCAAAGGTGGTGGAGTAGCATTGTATATCAATGATGAGGTAGACTGTAAAGAAATAAGAAGGGATGGAATGGATAAGACCAAGTCTGTCTGGGCAAAAATCACATTGGGGAAGAAAGCTACTAGAGCCTCCCCAGAGATAGTCCTTGGGGTGTGCTATAGACCACTGGGATCTGATTTGGATATGGATAGAGACCTTTTTAATGTTTTTAATGAAGTAAATACTAATGGAAATTGTGTGATCATGGGAGACTTTAACTTCCCAGATATAGACTGGAGGACAAGTGCTAGTAATAATAATAATAATAATAATAATAGGGCTCAGATTTTCCTAGATGCGATAGCTGATGGATTCCTTCACCAAGTAGTTGCTGAACCAATAAGAGGGGATGCAATTTTAGATTTGGTTTTCGTGAGTAGTGAGGACCTCACAGAAGAAATGTTTGTAGGGGACAACCTTGGTTCAAGCGATCATGAGCTAATTCAGTTTAAACTAAATGGAAGGATAAACAAAAATAGATCTGTGACTAGGGTTTTTAATTTCAAAAGGGCTAACTTTAAAAAATTTAGGAAATTAGTTAAGGAAGTGGATTGGACTGAAGAACTTGGGGATCTAAAGGTGGAGGAGCCCTGGAATTACTTCAAGTCAAAGTTGCAGAAACTATCAGAAGCCTGCATCCCAAGAAAGGGGAAAAAATTCATAGGCAGCAGTTGTAGACCAAGCTGGATGAGCAAGCATCTCAGAAAGGTGATTAAGAAAAAGCAGAAGGGAGTGATCAGCAAGGAAAGCTACCTTATTGAGGTCAGAACATGTAGGGATAAAGTGAGAAAGGCCAAAAGCCATGTAGAGTTGGACCTTGAAAAGATAATTAAAACCAATAGTAAAAGGTTCTATAGCCATATAAATAAGAAGAAAACAAAGTAAGAAGTGGGACCGCTAAACACTGAGGATGGAGTGGAGGTTAAGGATAATCTAGGTATGGCCCAATATATAAACAAATACTTTGCCTCAGTCTTTAATGAGGCTAATGAGGAGCTTAGGGATAATGGTAGGATGACAAATGGGAATGAGGATATGGAGGTAGATATTACCACATCCAAGGTAGAAGCCAAACTCGAACAGCTTAATGGGACTAAATCAGGGGGCCCAGATAATCTTCATCCAAGAATATTAAAGGAACTGGCACATGCAATTGCAAGCTCATTAGCAGGAATTTTTAATGAATCAGTAAACTCAGGGGTTGTACCGTATGACTGGAGAATTGCTAACATAGTTCCTATCTTTAAGAAAGGGGAAAAAATTGATCTGGGCAACTACAGGCCTGTTAGTTTGACATCTGTAGTAGGCAAGGTCTTGGAAAAAATTTTGAAGGCGGAAAGTAATTAAGGACATTGAGGTCAATGGTAATTGGGACAAATTACAACATGGTTTTACAAAAGGTAGATCGTGCCGAACCAATCTGATCACCTTCTTTGAGAAGGTAACAGATTTTTTAGACAAAGGAAACGCAGCGGATCTAATTTACCTCGATTTCAGTAAGGCGTTTGATACGGTTCAACATGGAGAATTATTAGCTAAAATGGAAAAGATGGGGATCAATATGAAAATTGAAAGGTGGATAAGGAACTGGTTAAAAGGGAGACTACAACGGGTCATACTGAAAGGTGAATTGTCAGGCTGGAGGGAGGTTACTAGTGGAGTTCCTCAGGGATCGGTTTTGGGACATTTCTTATTAATCTTTTTATTACTGATCTTGGCACAAAAAGTGGGAATGTGCTAATAAAGTCTGCGGATGACACAAAGCTGGGAGATATTGCCAATACAGAGAAGGACCGGGGTACCATATAGGAAGATCTGCATGACCTTGTAAACTGGAGTAATAGTAATAGGATGAAATTTAATAGTGAAAAGTGCAAGGTCATGCATTTAGGGATTAATAACAAGAATTTTTGTTATAAGCTGGGGATGCTTCAATTGGAAGTAACAGAGGAGGAGAAGGACCTCGGAGTATTGGTTGATCACAGGATTACTATGAAACGCCAATGTGATATGGCCGTGAAAAAAGCGAATGTGGTCTTGGGATGCATCAGGCGAGGTATTTCCAGTAGAGATAAGGAGGTGTTAGTACCGTTATACCAGGCACTGGTGAGACCTCATCTGGAATACTGTGTGCAGTTCTGGTCTCCCATGTTTAAGAAGTATGAATTAAAACTGGAACAGGTACAGAGAAGGGCTACTAGGATGATCTGAGGAATGGAAAAACCTGTCTTATGAAAGGAGATTCAAAGAGCTTGGCTTGTTTAGCCTAACCAAAAGAAGGCTGAGGGGAGATATGATTGCTCTCTATAAATATATCAGAGGGATAAATACCAGGGAGGGAGAGGAATTATTTAAGCTCAGTACCAATGTGGACACAAGAACAAATGGATATAAACTGGCCATCAGGAAGTTTAGACTTGAAATTAGATGAAGGTTTCTAACTATCAGAGGAGTGAAGTTCTGGAACAGCCTTCCAAGGGGAGCATTGGAGGCAAAAGACATATGTGGCTTCAAGACTAAGCTTGATAAGTTTATGAAGGGGATGGTATGATGGGATAGCCTAATTTTAGCAATTAATTGATCTTTGGCTATTAGTGGTAAATATGCCCAATGGCCTGTGATTGGATGTTAGATGGGGTGGGATCTGAGTTACTATAGAGAATTCTTTCCTGCGTGTCTGGCTGGTGAGTCTTGCCCACATGCTCAGGGTTTAGCTGACTGCCATATTTGGGGTCAGGAAGGAATTTTCCTTCAGGGCAGATTGTCAGAGCCCTTTGGGGTTTTCGCCTTCCTCTGCAGTGTGGGGCACGGGTCACTTGCTGGAAGATTCTCTGCATCTTGAAGTCTTTAAACCATGATTTGAGGACTTCAATGGCTCAGACACAGGTTTGATACAGGAGTGGGTGGGTGAGAGTCTGTAGCCTGAGTTGTGCAGGAGGTCAGACTAGATGATCATAATGGTCCCTTTTGCCCCAAAGTCTATGATTCTATGAGAAATAACAGCCAGGCTGAATTATTTGCTGGTTTTGTGATCCAATAAAAGAATTCAAATTTTAAAGATCCTATTTTAATATCAGGTTGATGCATCAAAATAAAAGTTTAATGAGATGTTTAGAACAGGATATGCTTAATTTAAAGGTAAAATCCATGTTTATGGAAGAAGGGGAAGAGTCTAAGATTTAATTTACATTATGAACTGCATTTCTACATAATTTGACAGACTTATCTGTATTCAAGCTATTTTATGAGGTTTCTTATAATAAATTTTATACAGTGCTAAAATTGCTTTACAAGAATCGCAAAAGAGTAAATGCTGGATAAGATTTAATTTACATACTTTTATTAAAATGTTAACAGAGACCGTAACAAGTTACAAGTCTGGTTTCTTCCCCTGCTATTAATAACATGGATGATGACAGAGAAGTTTATACTAGCTGAAAGTGTAAAACTATTGTACCAAGGTGAATAGAAGGATTAAATGGAAGACACTAATCCACTCAGAGACAACAAATTTCAAGTGTTCAACATCTGGATTATAGAGATAGAGTCTCATACAGTATTAACAATTTATAGGTAGGGCCCTACCAAATTCACAGTCCATTTTGGTCAATTTCACGGCCAGGGGGTTTTAAAATTGGTCAATTTCATGATTTCAGATGTTTACATCTGAAATTTCACAGTGTTGTAACTGTGGGGGTCCCAATGCAAAATGGGATGGGTGAGTTGCAAATTTGTGGTGGTGTGGGGGCGGTCCCAAAATTGCCACCCTCACTTCTGTGCTGCCTTCAGAGCTGGGCTCTGAAGTCAGCAGTTGCCAAGCTTTCAGCAGTTAAAGGAGGTTCCCGGAGATGGAGGTTGGTAGGCTCACCCCCATGCTGCTAGGAGCGCCCCAGTTGGGGCCTCCTAGCTGCTAGTCCAGGCCAGTGACAGATTAAGGCAGGCCCCATCCCCGGGCAATTTGGAGGCCCCTGGAAAACTGAGTGCCCCATCCCCAGGACGGAAGCTCCATCCAGGTCACCCAAACCCTAGCAGGAGTCCTGGAGAAAGAAGCTCCGAGCCCAAGTGCCCCGAGCCCCAGCTGCAACCGCCGGGTTGAAGCCTTGAGTCCGGGCAGCCTCCAACCCAGACTGCCCCAAGCCCTGGCAGTGGGGCTGCAAGCCTTGAGCCCAGGCGGAAGCCCCCAAGCCTGAGCTACCCTGGCTGCAGCTGGCAGGAGCAGAAGCCCCCAGCCCCGACAGGAGCTGCTGGGGGAGGAACCCCCAAGCTCGGTGCCAGGAGCTGTGGCAGGAGCTGCAGGGACAGGGACAGGTGGAAGTCTGGAGCCCAGCTCCCAGGCTGCTGCAGCACTGAAGTGAGGGTGTATCACCCTCATTTCTGTGCTGCCTCTGGAGGTGGGTCTGATCTCCCCACCAAGAGCCACCATCCAGAGGAAGGACAACTCCTGTCCCTCCCCAGCGTGGTGGGACTAGCAGCTAGGAGCTCCCAGGGCTCCCAGGAGCAGGGGAGATCAGATTTCATGGGAAGGACTGATTTCAGGGTCCATGACATGTTTTTCGTGGCTTTGAAATTGGTAGAGACCTATTTATAGGACAATGCAGCTTGTTAAACATACAGGTTGGCAATAAGCGCCGGATTTGAGCCCCTCTTACTTATGTTACTTTTCAAGGAGTCCCACTGATTTCAATAGGATTACTCATGTGATAAGATATTACTCAACAAGAGCAAGGGTGGCAGACTCTGCTCCTAACAGAGCTGGCCTTAAATATGCCAAACTCTACAACAAAAAATAATTAATTTAGACCAAAAAATTTCAAACCTGGATGCCAAAAGTCAAGCATCTGTGTACTTTGTCAAAAGTAGTATGCACTAAAAGCTGTATGACGGTAGAAACAAAGTATGCCGTCATTACTTCAGAATAATGAAACCACTGAAAATCATCAAACCAGGATGAGCAGAGAGAATGGCTTTGTTTTCCAAAGTTATGCACAGGGAAAGATGTAAATCTCAGAAATGTTAAGGGTGTCAGGCAACTGACATTTGGTTCCTGTTGCAGGTGATCATGGCAAGAGCTT
The DNA here is from genome assembly GCF_013100865.1 of Trachemys scripta elegans. Classification (NCBI taxonomy): domain Eukaryota; kingdom Metazoa; phylum Chordata; order Testudines; family Emydidae; genus Trachemys; species Trachemys scripta. The sequence continues at coordinate 289,641,017 of NC_048298.1, read as the reverse complement.
GGTACTTCAACCAGCAGAAGCTGATCTAGTTGTTGTTGAAGTGTCATTTCCTCCTACTTAATCAGCAATGCTTTAGGCGATTTAATTTTAGCTCCTTGAAAATATGCATTTGTTTTTGTACTTAACTCAGTCACTCCTCGGTGAGTCACTAATTCCTGTAGTCTTTGACTAAAGAAGATCGGAATATAATATTGGCACAACAGACAGTGGCAAATATGCAAATATCTCTGATAACTATGTATCAGAGTCTCAAATAGAGATCTGTGCACAAAAATGCAAAATGCAATTAATTGTCTAACTATGAGAAAATCCATTGGAGTGTTACTGTATTTATTCAGAATTGTGTTTGTTAATTTTATGGAATGTGAAACATGTCCATATATTTTAACAGACATTCATTTCTGATTTGCTCAAAAGGACAAAGATATGTTGGCTGCATTATGCACTCTCCTTAAGTTGCTTAAGACGACTCTTGCTCAGAGATGGAAGTGTCCTCCTTACTTTGATCCTTCCATACCAGATGGTCTTTATTAGCAGTCAAAGTGTTACCAGTGGCATACACATTATATTATGCTGTATCATGAGGTCTGAGTTGTGAAAATAATGGTAGCTTTTTATGCAGAAAAGGGCTTTGACAGACCAGAATAGCCATACCTGTTTGTGATAAAAGAGTATGGGATTTTAGCTCTCCATTAGATAGAATAATTATTGGGTTGTAGCAATGATTCCACGGTTAAATTGCAGGAGCCATATATTTCACTCCCTTAAACAGTAAACTTATTTAAAAAAATCATCTTGAGCTGAACCTTTCCATGCTTAAATCTCACTCGAGTGGTGAATTTATTTTTTGTGTGGAAGATTAAAATGACATCTGCAGAACTATTATGGCACTGGAAGAAGTAAAATGCGTTTAAAAATATCCTCCTGGTTTTTTATGTAATCAAATACCTAAAACATAGTTTACTGTTACAGCTTCACATTTATCAGGGACTTAGTGTCAGAGCCAGGCCACGGACAGCCTGTGTGCACTGGTCAGCTGCTAAATTGCAGTTAGGAAATGAGTAACAGGATTGGGAGCAAGCTGGGTCAGGATACAAGGAGGTCGGGGTTAGGCAGCAAGTTGCAGGCACATAGCAGAGCTGGGGTTGAGCCAGGTCAGGATATCAGGAAGTCGGGGTCAGGCACCAGGTTATAGACAGCAAGCAAATAGCAAAGTCGAGGACGAATCAGGGTCAGGAGTCAGAGTGTAGAGTCTGCTGCAAGCAAGCTCTGGAGTGGAGGCAGGCAGGCAGTCTGCATTGTTGCTCACACAGCTCCCCATGATGGTTTCCTGGTTTAAACACTAGCATCATTAAGCAGTGGGCTATGAAGGGGCCACCATTCAGGCCCTGCTAGGCAGTATTTCCTGCAGAGCCTAGCTCCACAGGGCCCTCCAGTGGAAACACAGCCTAAGCTTCCAGTGGTGCAGAAGCATCAGCAGCCCAGAACCCCCGTGGTTCCAGATTCTATTCCTGCAGGTTCTTCCATCACTTCTCCCTCCCCTAAGGTCCTCCTTTGGGGTGGTGCCAATCCAGGCTTGTGCGGGGGAGCCTTGTGGAATTCCCCCACCAAATCAGAGGCATGGACATGGGAGGAAGGCTCCCAAGTGTGCTTTTTGGGGCCATAGCCTTCCCAGTCCACCAGATAGTACAGGTGGCCATGCATCTGTAGGGAATAGAGGAGGGCATGCAGGGGGACCCTGGAGCTCTCAACTGTCACAGGCCACGGGCCCTGGAGCTCCCAGTCACCACGGGTGATGGTGGGCCCCCGCAGATCTGAGCTGCCGAGGGCAGCATGGGGGACCCTGAATCTCTGAGCCACTGTGGGCAGCTGGGGGACCCTGGAGCCACAGTTGTGGCGAGTGCTGGATCCCCCCTCCCATTTTGTCATAGTTATTGTTAGTAAAAGTCAGGGAGAGGTCACCGGCTTCCGTGAATTTTTGTGTATTGCTTGTGACCTGCCTGTGACTTTTACTAACAATAACTGTGACAAAATTTTAACCCTAATTATAAATGTTCTGATTGTTCACAGCAATAGATATGAACATTTACCACATGTCCATGAATCTCTTAATGTTGAGAGCACTCCTTCACCTGTCTGTTACTGGTTGATGGACTCTTCCATCATCCAGGTACTTTCTTGTAGTGTCTCTCTGATTATGTCTGTTGTGGTTACCTGTACATTCTACATCATCACCTCAATTGCTGGATAAAGTCTGACTGTTCCTCATCCAGACATGGAATTGCTTCCTCTAGTTTTTTGTGCACAGTGCCTCACTCATTTTCAAAGTTAATGCCTCTTTTATTTACTGCCTCAGTGTAGTTCCCCACCCTACCCCATACGTGATTTAGGGCCAGATCATGATCTAGTACCCCCTGTTCATTTGGGTAAATAGGCATACGGAGTAGACAGACACTTGGTTCCACCCTACTAATGCACCTGGCAGCATAAGTGTGCTGGCATATCAGGCAGTGTATGTTGTGCCAGGTAAGGAGCCGATGTACTGTATTCCTGACCCAGAACAGTGGAGAAAATTGGGCTGATGCTGTGGAGCACAAGATGCTGCCCCTTACTCGGGGCAGATTGTATAGTTCAAATCTAGCTCTTTGTGATCAAGTAATAGATTGCAAGTGAGGTGGGTTCTTGAACTGCAACCCCTTTTATCAATCTGCATCACTAAAGCCTTGGAGCTTAGCGTCTTTTATCCATTTCACATCTCTTTTCTCTCCTCTCCCTCCCTCACTTCTCACTGGGTGTATTCTTTTCTTTTCTTTGTTAACCACTTGTCTTAAGGAAACTCAGTGCTTTATGGTTATCTGTGGCTTGACTTTGTCTGTCTGGGGCTATGTTCTCTCTTTCTTTCAAGCCTCTAGGCCTGGGGTTTCCAGCCTTTTCATCATGGGTATCGACTTTGGACTAGCATAACACTTGAGATCTACCACACAACATTAGTTATGAGAGAACTTAGATGTAATTAATGTATTTTGGTTGACTGCCAAATATTAGGGTGGTATTTGATACCACCTGCTGTCTGCTTGTTTCTCAAAATTCGGTGCTGAGATGTTGGTCTATCAGAGATGCACAGTGCTAAGATTTGATAATATTTGTAGCACAAATATTTTTGTGGGCCAGAAGAAGGTTTCCATATTAATAGATTAGGTATTTTGCGTTATCTAAAAAAGTCTGAAATTCAGCATCCTAGCATCTGGCTTTCAACTAGCTATCAGTTTGCATGGTGACAGTTTCCATTCATACTGTATCACCATTCAAATGCAACATTTCATTCACTCAGCTCATTGATGGTAGCCACCTCATTGATGTCAACTGCCACAAAAGGGTTGGAAACAAATGCTGCTTATGATCCTAATTTCTCACCCTCATAGAAAAGTCTCATAGAATGTAACAGAAAAAAATAACTTTTTTATAGGTGTCTTGGACTATACTATAGAGTTTAATAGTATATCCCTGCTGTAGAATTCTATAAGATAGTTCAAAAATTCTGTAGAAATTATATAATTCTTTATAGACTTTAAGGCACCATCATGATCGTCTATTACAGTCTAGATGTTTTGAGAGTAATTTCTATAATGCACAACAGCAAAGTAATTTTCTGTCAAATTCATTCTGCTGTGTATTTAAGTGACCAGCACATACATATCTGCATGGAAAACCTCTGTCTTTGTTATACTGAGGGGTTCTTTAATTATTATTATTATTCTCTTCTTCAAAGCTCTCCATTCAAAGCTATTTCATTGTTAGGAAGGTCTTTAACTCTTTGTTTCATTTGAATTAATTCACTGGTACTGTGACATATGAGGTACACCCACTTGTCTGTAACTATTGTAAACAAATGCTCATGTTCCCACTGTTCATGAAAATTATATGTTTTCTCTTCCTTTGTGGATAGAGGATTTTTTAATATGGGCTTTAAGAAATATCCAGACTACAGCCCCGAGCCTATAAAGATTTATTTATGTGCTTAATTCTACAGGCTGTGAGCAGTCCCTTTGAAGTAACTCGGACTACTCACAGTTCATAAAGTTAAGGAAGTTTGTAAGGCGTTGCAGGGTCTACGTGTGGACATCTTAACTTTGGAAAACTAGTATACTTGCATCGACTTTAGTGCAGGGCGGCTAGTTACCCATATAATTACCCAGGGTCTCAGGCGGGCTTGTAGAGTCCTCGCTGAAGTGCACGTTGCTGTGGCTTTGCTCCTATCAGTACATGAGCTAGCTAGATTAAAGCTGGCTCAGGTATGTCTATATGAGCTGCAATCACACGTCCCAACTGCAGGGTGGACAAATCCTCACTCTTCAAAAAGCCAATACGATCAGGGCCGGCTCCAGGGTTTTGGCCATCCCAAGCATCCAAAAAAAAAGCTGTGATCACGATCTGTGGCGGCAATTCGGCGGGAGGTCCTTTGCTCCGAGCGGGAGTGAGGGACCGTCCGCCGAATTGCCGCTGAATAGCTGGACCTGCCGCTCCTCTCCGGAGCGGCCGCCCCAAGCACCTGCTTGCCAGGCTGGTGCCTGGAGCCAGCCCTGAATACGATGCAGATAGCAGCCATACAGGCTTCTCCACACCTCAGCACAAAGATACTTCAATCCTGTTTTAGAGGGGCCCTCTATAAGGCTGAGAGAGTAGTTCCATCTGTGTCCATTCAGTCCCTGGACTGCCTGCTAGGACTAGCAACAAGGACGTGTGTTGTCATGATTACTATTGTGAGGTAGACATCTGCTCACTAGGAATTAGGCTGACTTAGATCAGCTACTCATTTTAGTATCTACTTGACAATTTTCTTCTTCATGTATGTGATTTTTGGTTTAAAAAAAAACTTTGAACAAAGTAAGGCAGGGGTAGGCAACTTATGGCACATGTGCCAAAGATGGCACGTGAGCAGATTTTCAGTGGCACTCACACTGCCAGGGTCCTGGCCACCGGTCCGGGGGGCTCTGCATTTTAATTTAATTTTAAATGAAGCTTCTTAAACATTTTAAAAACCTTAATTACTTTACATACAACAATAGTTTAGTTATATATTCTATATTATATATACAGGTCTGTTGCATCTTACTCGCATTTAACATGTGCGATTTCAACTTTACGAGGTCGGCAAAAACAAAACAAAAAAAGAGTAAAACAACAATTTTAATACTATACCTGTAGTGCGGGCGATTTCGCCTGCCATTGAACTCAATGGGATTTTGGCTATACACGGTTTTCGCTTTACACGCTAACTGCGGAACGGAACCCCCGTGTAAGATGAGACAGACCTGTAGTTAGCCAGGAGGGATAAATTTGAATGCCGCTGCAGAATAGGACAATCAAAGTCACAGACTGCCTGCTTCCATTCTGCTAATGCGCTTCAGTTTTCTGCAGTTGGCACTATCAACAAGAAAGGGAGAGATTTTAATTTGTGGCTCCAACCAAGGATGTCATGCTAATGCTGCAGGAAGCTGAGGAGGGATGCAGCAAAGATATAAAAAAACAGTTTTTAAAGATTTGTGAACTTTGTGAATGTTTTTTTTTAAGTGTGTGTAAAATGTTTGTATGCTGTACATGTGGCCCGATTTTAAAAAAAATCAACATTTATTATTGGGTTGGAAATTAAATTTAACATGGTATCTATAGCATTTCCTATTCTAAGTAAGAAAAAAAAATCCCAGCTACTGTATCAAATACACTATTGTGACTTTTGTCTTTTAAAAATGATTTTACAGTCCTGTAGGCTAGGAGCAATGAAATAAACTTAAGTTGCTGGGTACTTCCCAAGGTACTGGTGCACTTGTCTGTGTAAGATTTGTTATATTGATAAATGGGAGACAGATTGACAAAAGATGAACAATAACAAGTCGACATATTTGTCATAGTGCAACTGTGCTTAATATTTACAGGCCAGATTGTGGCATTCACTACTCACCAGCACTGGGGTGATTCAGAGCCATATTGCTTCAGGGGGAGCTCTGGGATGAAATCCTGGCCTCACTGAAGTCAATGACAATGCTCCCATTTAATTCAGTGGAGCCAGTACTTCATCCCTGGAGAAGGGAGTGCATGAAATTTACCTTTCCATAGGAGCATGGAACTGGAAGAGACTCCCTGGGTCATTGAATTCAGTTCCCTGCTATCATAGGCCACCTCATCATATAATCTTCCCTTGGGTTGCAGTAGTCTTTTCTATACAATGCTCTTAGCCAGTATGGTGGACCAGTAGGAGGGAAGGGTTCGAGTCAATGGTTCCACTTTAACCCCCAACCCAAGCACAGATAATGCTATTGTCCCTAGAACTTGGGTGGGGAGTATAGAGGGGGGCAGAAGTTAGGGATGGTCTGGCCTCACAAGTTACTAGAAGTAATTGGGAAGTAAACATGGTAAACAATCTGGGCATGAAAATGACAAAAGTATCTGTCAGTAAGATCAGCTCTTCCTTGAAACCGACATTTTATTTTAAAAGGGAAAGAGTGGAAGAAAGCACTTATCTGACTCTTAATGAAATCCAGGAAACTTCAGTGCACTTACCAGAAAGAGAAATTACTATATGAATGCTCTTTGATTCATCTCTGTAGATGCTATTTCACATTGAATTTGAGATATATAGATAATTGTTTAATTATGCTAATTGAATAAATATAATTAACTAGTGTCTGGAAATCTTTTGTATTTGCATCTATTAAATCGGAGGTCATATAAAAACATTAACTGGAAATTTAGAATTGGCATGAGGAAAACCTGCAGTTTGGCTCAAAGAGGTTTGATTGTGCTGAAATCGTCTAGTCAAGTAGTTAGGGTAAAAAAAATTATTAGATCCAATAGACGGTGGTATTGAGTCAATATGATACTTTGCTGAAACTAAATGGCAAGATATTTAACATGTTTAGCTCACCACTTAAGCTAATTGCAGTTGATGGATGGCACTCACTTAGAACTCCTGTCATAACAGAACAAGAAAGAGAAAATAGCTGGCATAATAAACTACACAGAAGAAGGTCAGAAGGGTATAATATATAACATGTCATCAAACAGTGTTGAAGCAGTAGTACGCTAAGCCTCACTTCAGGACTTTCAGTGCACTATAGCAGTATCCACATGGGATGTTACTGCACGGCAAGCTGGTGCACTATAGCTACACAGCCTGCTTTGCTATGCAGTAACTTGCCATGTAGAAAAGCCCTGAGTTAGAGTGATTAGCTATTGGATGAACACCTCTTTATCCAATACTAAGTATCTTGACCTGTTCCCTCAGGTTGTGTAGAAAGGTAAAATCAAAGGAGGATGTATACTTCTTACAAGTGAAGGCAGTTGGTTGCTCTGTACTTTTTAAAGTAATTCCTTCCAGGAAGTTGCATTGTGTGACTCAGGGAGAGCCGGCAGAAAGGGACTGCGTGGGCGAGTGAGGTTTAGGTAAAATTATTAAACTCTCTAAATATTTTGTCTTTTCTGTCATGCAGCTGTGTTTTCAGAGGGCAAGAAATTAACTGTGAATAGGAAATGAAGCACATCTGTTAATGGCTGTTTGGTGTTCTTGTACCTTTTCCCCCCTATTGTATATATTAATTCTTGTTCTTAAGCATCCTTCTTCAAATAGATTTATTTAACAGACTATAAGAAGTATCTGACATAAGTTTTATAAAAGAAGGACCATCTTCTAGAGGCAAAGCATACAAAGGAATATATGCTGTTTGACCTCATTCCAGAGGGGGAAATGAATGAATATTCCCCACTTTCTCATTGTGAAAAGCCTAATTCAGAATAGCGTTACCACATTGCTTGGAGGTTGGTCTGCATGATTTACTGAAGGCTGTCTGAGAACATCTGTGGGCCCATACTGGCCAATGAGCAAAAATCAGAGTCAGTGATTATATAGGACACCCATTAAGTTCTTCATGTGATATAGGCAGGGGATGTGGACGATCTGACCTAGTAGTTAGAGCTGCAGCCAGGAATCAGAGCCAAAGGTCAGAAGCCAGGCAAAGTAGCACAGCTAGGAATAAGGCAGGCACGGAAGTGATCACAGCTGTGGATGTAAGTGGTGAGCAGCCAGCAACTTGCTGTTGCTGCTGGCTTAAGAGCATGCCTGCTGGTTCCCGTCAGCCTATGAGGTGGGCCAGCCAATCAAGCAGTGCTGTTGTTGCTCATCTGTGTTCATTAGTCTGTCTGGAGCCAGAGCTAGCTTGTCCAAGGCTCAACTACAGGCCCTTGGGTCTGACAGGGGTGAATTAATTAAGGATAGTCATTGACAGCAGCAACCAGTTCCTGCTGCTTGTAGTGTGTGGATCACACGGCCTCTGGGAGATGGAGACTCACTGGGACACCACCGTCTTAGGTCATGTCACAAGATCAAAATATGGTGGAACTTATTCAAGGGATGGAAGGGTTTCAAGGGCAGACAGCATTGCTACCTGGGAAGGTAGCAATGTACACACATTCTGGACATCTTTTGTGGGATGAATAATAATGTCAAACCTCCAATACTCTTTCTAGGGGGTAGAACTAAAGAGAAGACCTGTACTATCTCCCTTACACTGGAGAAAAGAAGAAAGAGCTGCCCACTTCAAACTTCTGACTAGTGATTTCATGGTGTGGGGCACATCAGGGAGAATGAGTTAAAGGGGAAAGAAGAGATTTAGAGAATGGGTAAAGTGGTGGTGGCAGGAAATTGAGGGAGACATTTGAAGTGATGGGGAAAGCAGAGGGAGGAGAGTGAGACAAACAAAAATTGAGGTAGAGGTAGAGGTGGAGAACACAGCAAAAGACTAAAAAAATATTGAGAGGGAGATAGAGGACACAGGTTAGAAAATTGGGGATGTAGACAGGAGATAAAGGGTTGTGAGAGAAAGGGAAGAATTTTTACTAAGGGAAAAAAGAAGGAAGTCAGAATAAAGGTCACACATAGAAAGGATTGTGGGAAGAAAATGACAGAGGCAAAACAAGGAGCTAAAGACAGAGGCAGAATCAGAAGAGAAAAAGAAGATTAAAGTAGTAAGTTCTTGGAGATCAAATAAACTGAAAATTTTGTAAAATATTAAACAGAAAAGAGACACTGAAAAAGAAGTTGGAGAAGGAAAGGATACACCAGAATACAAAGTATGGAGATAAAGAAAGGGGGAAAGAGAAAACAAAATCAAGGGAGACATGGACTCTATTCTGTTGAAAGCTTGATGCCAACCTATTTTTATATAAACTATGTTGAAGTATGTGATGGTATTTATCAGGCAGTGACAGGGCACATGCCAGCATAGTAGTAGGGGGCAGGGGAAATTGATTAGCAAAGCCTGAGAAGATGGTGGTGCCAGATGGAGCCTTAGGATGGAAGGAAGAGATCGGGGCTCATTAACTGGCAACCTCTGCAGGTGGTTCTCACTAGCTTTTGAAAAGACATAAGACCAACAGGAAAGGCTATATTGTTAATACAGGTGTGCAAAGATTTCAAGTAAATAAGCTATTAGGCTACTAAATATATCCATTTCCATTTTGTATCCATATTTACTTACAGTGTTGTAACAGAATTCAAGAAAACTACTTTTCTGATATTCTAAAAGTATGGAGTTAAAAAAATGCCAATTTAATTGTAAATTTTCTCAGCTAATGTATAATAGCTCCTGTCCTTTGAAATTTCAGATTGCTGTTCTGAAGCATATGAGCACAGCTTTAAGTAATATGAACAATGTTGCAGATACTGAAAATTGCAGAGTATGCTAGCTAAAATCAGCATTAGTTTCCACATAATTTTTTTCTCTCATCTAATTTTTCTATATGATTTAATCTGGTTTGGTGTTGTACATTAATGATTCCACTCCCTTTTGATCAGACTAAACCCTCTTTTTTGGAGAGTGGGAACAGCTCTATGAAACACAAACACAGTCAACATATGGCTCAGAAGATTTGCCCTTTCCCAGTGTATGATACATTGAAGCAAAAATTTGGTCCAGAGGCTTCCATCAAGCCTCTGGAGGCCAAATTTTTTAAAAGAGAGGTCAGAGGACAACTAACCTTACAGCTTCCAGAACAAACTATAAAACTCATTTAATGAATGACTCATCTTTCCTACAATACTCACAATATCATTATTTTTAAAAGATCAAATCAAAACAATTCCTGCTATTGGGGAGGAAGTGTAACATTGACTGATGTTGTGTTTGTAGAGGGTTCAAATACCACTGTGGTGGACGCAGTCTATCAATTGACAGAGGACTGCTCACAAAAGAAAAATAATATAATGGTGCTAAAGAATATAAAGACCCTTAATCAAACTAGCCAATATGTGGACATACCTAAAGTAAGTAACCATGTCACTATATCACAGTACTCCATTGCCTGCTTACTGTTTGTCACCCACGTTTGTTTTACCACATCTTACATTTACAATGTAACCTCTTGGGGAATGATTGTGCCTTGTGATTAATGCTCTGACCTGGAACTCAGTGATCAGGGTTCAGTGCCCTGCTCGGCCACAAGTTTCCTGTGTGACCTTGAGCAACTTAATCTCTCTGGCGTAGATTCCCACAGAGATTTAGGCATTGCCATGCTGAGATTGACCCCTAAGAATGGGATTCATGAAAGCCGGCCTGCTAGACAGGGAGCTGCCTAAAGTAGCCAGTAGGAGATGCTGACAAGAGGGGTGTGTGCTAAGCCTCTCGTGGAAATAGGCATTTCCCTACAGGCGTCGCTTAGGCGTGACATCTACCTCTGCCAGTGATCCATAATCAGAAATTCCTCTCAAGTCAGGTGGCTTAGGCATCTTAGTTGTTGCTTGTCAGAAGGGATTAGGCACCTGCCTCATTCCACGCAAAACAGCCGGCGGAGGAGATGCCGCCACTCCCCTTATAACTTTCAGCCCAATGATTAGGAAACTCACCTGGCATGTGGGCTACCCAGGTTCAATTTCCTCTTCTGCCTCAGGAGCAGAAATATTTGACGGGGTCTCCCACACCTCTCAGGAGGGTGCCTTCACCACTTGGCTAGGGGATATTCTGAGGTGGGTCTTTCTCGATCACTCCTGTTGAGGCTGTTCCACTTTGATAACAGTACCTCCCTACCTGGCTGGGTTTTGTGAAGATAAATTCATTAATCCTTGTGAGGTGCTTAGATGCTAAGGTGAGGGAGGCTAGATCCACAGAGTTTAAGGCCAGGAGAGACCATTACATCATCTAGGATGGCCCCCTGTATAACACAGGCCAGTTTCACCCAGTTATCCCTGTACTGAGCCCAATAACTTGAGTCTGGCTAAGGTATATCTTCCCGAAAGATAACTAGTCTTGATCTAAGAACAACAAGAGATAAGAGACTCCACTACTGCCCTTGGTAGTTTATTGCAGGGGTTAATCACCCTTGCTGTTAAAAAGGGTTTTGGAGTGTAGGAGGGAGCTCCGTGCTGAGTTTGGGGCAGGGGGATGGAGTGCAGGAGGGGGTGTGGGGTTCAAGCTCTGGGAGGGAGTTTGGGTGCTGGGGCAGGGGATTGGGGTGTGGAAGAAGTGAGGGGTGCGGGCTCTGGGAGGAAGTTTGGGTGCAGAAGGGGGCTCTGGGATAGGGCAAGGGGTTAGGGTGCAGGCGGGGGTGTGAGCTCTGGGAGGGAGTTTGGGTGCAGGAGGGGGCTCAGGGCTGAGACAGGGGGTTGGGATGCTGGTTCTGGGAGGGGTCTCAGGACTGGGGCAAGGGGTTGGGGTGCAGGAGGGAGTTTGGGGTGCTGGCTCCAGCCAGGCAGCGCTTACATCGGGAAGCTTTCTGCCTGCCCTGGCTCCACGCTGCTCCTGAAAGTGACCAGCACTTCCCTCTGGCAGCAGCTCCTAGGTTGGGTGGTCAGGGGGGTCTCTGCACACTGCCCCTGCCCGCAGGCACCACCCTCGCAGCTCCCATTGACCGCAGTTCCCGGCCAATGGGAGCTTTGGAGTCAGCGCTCAGGGCAGGGGCAGCACGTGCAGATCCCCTAGCCCCCCAGGGGCCACAGGGATGTGCCAGCCAGTTCCAGGGGTCATGCAGGGCCAGGGCACGTAAGGAGCCTGCATTAGCCCTGCTGCGCCGCCGGACTTTGAGCACCTAAAATCTCCTAGTTTGGCCTCTGGGAGATAGAACCTGATTCCAGGAGACTCCCAGCAAAACCGGGAGGGGTGGTAACCCTATAAGTAGATAGTTCTATGGGCTTGTCTTCACTACTGGGGAGATCAATGCTGCTGCCAGGGCCGGCTCTAAACTTTTTTGCTGCTCCAAGCAGCAAAAAAAAGTGCCGCCCCGCTGAGCCCCCCCCCGCCGAGCGCCGCTGGAACCTCCCCCTGAGCGCTGTGCCCTGCGCCGCCCCCCCGCCGAGCGCCGCGCCGCCAGCACCCCTCCCTGAGCGCCGCGTGCCGCCCCCCGCACCACCAAGCGCCGCGCTGCCGGAGCGCCCCCCCCCACGGAATGCCACGCCGCGCTGCCCCCCACCACCCCAAGATTGGCCGCCCCTTACCAGGTGCCACCCCAAGCATGTGCTTGGTTGCCTGGTGCCTGGAGCCGGCCCTGGCTGCTGCAACCGATGCCAATTTAGCAGGTCTAGTGAAGACCCACTAAATCGACGACAGAGCGCTCTCCGGTCGACCCCGGTACTCCAGCTTCACGAGAAGAGTAAGAAGTCGACTGAAGAGCACCTCCCATCAATGCAGCACAGTGAAGACACCAGCGTAAGTCAACCTAAGCTACATTGACTCCAGCTATGTTATTCACACAGCGAAGTAGTGTAACTTAGGTCGACTTACCTCAGTAGTGAAGACAAGCCCTATGTCTTCTGGGAAGCACCTAGCACCTTTCTAGATACTATAACATAAAAACGATACAGCTAAGAAAGTACATATAAAGGTAGGTATGTAATTACACACAAAGTTTTGCATGTGCAAGTAGGTCTAAAATATGGTTTTAACTGCATAAATAATGCCAGTTTCTGGAAATCCACAAAGTGGATCTGCTAGTGTCACATGGGCCTAAGGATGGGCTGCTATGTCGAGGAGGTAAATATAAGGCTTTTTACAAACTGATCCCATTAGTATGAATTGCACCTGGCTTTCCAAAAATTAAAAGAACTGTCCATGAGAAGATTACTCAGAAGAAAAAAGATAGATATTTCTTAAACACTTCGTGTATATAAGATAGTCTCTCATAACATCCGTGTTACAGAAATAAGTGAGTTTACATTTCATCAATGTTATATCTTCTAATACTGAAATACAGGATACAACAATAATTACTGTCATCTGAATCTGTATTAGCATGGTCATTTTCACAGTAACATTCCTACTAAGTATATATATGATTCTACCGAGGTCATAGTAATTCTTTTCTTATGAAATATCTCTCTGCATTTGTTGCTCATACACTGAGGGAACAAGTAGCACCACAGAAATGAAGAGTGAGCAGCCTCAGGGCCTCTCTCAAGATATTTTAAGATTGAGATATTTTCAGCTGGTAAGTCTGTGGCAAAATAATTGGAGGTGTCTATATTTTTTGACAACATTCCGTTGGTCTGGCTATTTCAGTAGCACCTACTTTAGAACTGCCTCCTTGATAAACTAGATCTACACCATAGGAAATTTAAATGAAAAAACAAAAAGGATGTTATTTTTAGTCATATACTTTTTTCATTCGTTCTAAAAAGGCTTCATAAAGGATCAGTTAGACCATGATGTTTACAGACAATGTGAGCAGCATGTCAGTGCTAGTAACTGGATATCATATCATTATTTCTTGGAAAGAGAATTGTTAGGCTATTTGTGTTCTCTTGTGGTGTACCTACAGTACTCACTCGCACCTGCAGATGTGTCTGCTCAAAGAATAGGAAGACTTATTTTGCCTAATTGCAAAACCCACTTTTACCATTGTTGGTTCAAAATTTCTTCCGAGACTTTTAGACTCAGGGTGAGATTTTATGGCAAGTAAAGGTAGTTTAAAGCATAACTTTTGAAAGTTGAGCCCCTCACTTATAGAAAATTAAACCAATCACACACCCCACACTTCAACCCACCATGTTGCATTAAAGGCCTATACATCTTAATTCATACATCTTCTTTAGCTAGTCCAGCGGTCTGCAAACTTTTCACATCACCCCCCCCTTACCTTGTTCACACTCCCCCCCCCCCGGAGCCAGGACCACAGCTATGGGGGGAGGGGTGCGGCTAGAAGTAAGGGGGTCAAGGTTGGGGCAGCAGCTGGAGGTGGGGCTGGGGCTGGGAGAGGAGCCTCAGCTAAGGCCCAAAGCTGGGGGAGGGGCTGGGGCCAGGGTCAGGAGCAGAGTCGTAGTGGGGGGCCATGGCTGGGGTTGGGGCAGGGAGCAGAGCCGTGGCTGGGGGCTGAGGCTGGAAGCAGGGCTGGGGCTGGGGCCAGGCCGGGGGCTGAGGCCATGGCTAGGGGCAGGGCTGGGAGCAGAGTGGGGCTGAGTGGCACTTCCTCCCTGCTCCCCCATGGGGCTGGCCTGCCGTGCCCCCCGAACATTCCTCTGTGCCCCCTTGAAGGGGCGCACCACACAGTTTGGTAAGCACTGAGTTAGTCCTTCATGTCTCTCGCCTCCTACCTCTGCCCCACACAAACATATTTTGGGGATGCTGGTGTAGGTCTTCATAATATTACACGTCTCCTTTCTTATAAACTATAAGTGGTAAAATTGTTAATGTTGACATCTAAAACATTATCACTGGTATCCAAGTTAGCACTCATTGAAATTAAGGGTAAGTTCACACCTAAGAGCTGTTTTTTCAGGCTCCAGTTGATGTGTCTGAACTGGTTACACTGTCTTCATATTTTGAAGGTTTTCTCTGCAACCACCATAACAGCTAGAGACTTAGGCTTTGTCTACACTACAGAGTTTTGTTGACAAAAGGCAGCTTTTGTAGACATAACAGTGAATGCGTAAACACTGCGCTGCGACTTTTGGTGGCAAAAATGCCCTGTTTTGGTGACAAAATAAAACCATCCCGATGAGAGACATAAGGCTTTCGGTGCAAAATTTTTATTGACAAATTGCCAGTGTAAACACCACAATTGATTTTATTGCTTTAATTGGCCTCCAGGAGGTGTCCCACAATGCCCATCCTGACCGCTCTGGTCAGCAGTTTGAATTCCACTGCCCTGCAGCCAAGTAAATAATCATTCACCCCTCCCCCTTAGAAACCCTGGGAATTTTTGAAATTCCTGTTGGCTTGGCAACATCTTCCCAGGTGACCATGGCAGGTTATTGCAGCAAATACTCTCCCGCTTGGACCACTGTGGAGCTGCTGGATCTGCTCAGTGTTTGGGGAGAGGAAGCTGTGCAATCTCAGCTGCACTTGAACCGTAGGAATTTTGATACCTACAGGTGGATTTCTCGAGGTTTGTGCGAAAAGGGCTATGATTGGGACATGCTGCAGTGCAGAGTGAAGATAAAGGAGCTGAGGCTGACGTACCGTAAGGCGAGGGAGGCACTATTGCTCTGGTGCTGCACCTAAGACCTGCGGGTTCTATAAGAAGCTGGACAGAAAACAATGCATCATGGGACATTGAGCCTGGTCCCAAGATGCGCCGCAATCCGCTCTGCCTTCCCACAAGACCTAGCAACCGAAGATGTTGCGCTGGACTGTGGGATGGGTACCGCCAGTGCATTGCTCACACTGTTGATGATAGTGCCCCACTTGTGGACACGCTCTGCTGATAGAGAGAGCGAGTGTGAACATGCAATACCGATTTTTATTATTGCACTTTTTGAGTGTCGACAACTTTTGTCAACAAAACTCTGTAGTGTAGACAAGGCCTTATTCTTTCTTTTTAAAAATGAGAGCTGGGACTTTGGAGAACAAGTGGGATATCTGTCTGCATCCCTGTCCTAGGCTAGTCATCCCCCAGCCCCAACAGGCATGTCCCACACTTTGGGAAATACTGCTTTAAGTCCTGCATGGGCTGCCTCTGCGCAGCATTTCAACCTGGAGTTGCCCATAATTGCCACAGTTCTGTGATGATAGCCCTGCCCTCTCCTTCTCCCAACAAATTCCTTCCCTATGCCAAGGTTTGCAGGAGCTGAGGGGAAGGTCTCATTGCCTGAACCCACGGAATTCTCCCCCAACTAGTTAAGGGGATTTTATGGCTCTTGTACACTGTGGCACATACTCAATTTTTTTGATGAATCAGGTCCATAAAAATTGTCTTACCCAAACTGGAATTTGGTCAGGTCCCAGGTTAACACTCCCATGTTTGTTAAAAGTGCCCTGGGATACTGAATGACTAGGAGTGGACGTTAGTTGCAGGATAGTGCATTGTGACTAGGTATTCAGCTCGCTTCATTGTCTGAGTTATCAGAGGACATGCTTCAGCTGGATACTCCCAAGTTAAAATAGGCAAGAGTCAAACACAAAAGTATGCACAACAAATGGCTGTTGCTCCACTGCAAAGAAAGAATTAATTTCCGCTGTAGGACACTGAATTTAGATGACAGTGTTCATCATCATGTGAAATAACATGTGACATGGCATGGACTGCTATCTAGGTCACTGAGAGATGCTTTATACAGACATGTTCTACATTATGGAAACCTTAAACATACAGATATGTGAAATCTAGGAAGCTGAATAAAAAAAGCTACAGATGTATTTCAGAGCTGTATTTGCTACTTATCATGCTATGTCTACTACTTTGAGTCAGGGAGGGAAAAGGAAAATAGCTTATTTCAAAGCCCTGATGTGACAAAATGTTGCAGCTCTGCATTGTGTTCTGACTGATTCTGGAATGAATGGTTCACAATGACATTTGACTGGCTTCTCACTGTAAAAGGAAATTTCTCTTAGCACAACTGTGTTGGCATCTGAAAGGTCAGCTATTCCTTTCTGACATTCCCTGGTGGTGGTAGTCATCATCCTCCCAGGACCATATAAGGTCTTCCTGTTGTCCCCTTAGATAACTCTATACTATGCGCTGTTCCGAGATTCCATTAGTAATTACTTCTCAGATGTCCCTCATCTCAAGGGATGTCCCTCAGTTTAGGTTTAAAGTTACCAACCGTCTACACAAATGCGGTGCCCCTCACTTACATGGTTGAAAATTATTTACCTCAGAAATAAAGAATCTTGAAATTGAGCTCATAGAAAGAATCTCACAGTAGTTTGTTACCTGAATAAATATTTTTCATGTCCCTTAGACTGGGTCTTTGTCACACACCAAATCCCATTTGGGAATTGGCAGGTTGATTGGTATGGGTTACTATTATCTCTCAATAATGTAAATTACCAACACTTTTATGAAAGAGATATATTGTGGAAGCAACAAATTGGTTATACAATCACAGAATTAAAATATAGTATGGACTTCTGTTTATTTTTCATTACAAATCTGAAATATGTTCCTGTTGCATAGATGTAAAACAAAAATCCTGATAACTCAGAATCACAGTTTCCACTCCAGGAAGTAACCTGCTAGAGCCCCTTACCTAGTGCAGCTCACTTCCTGCCCAGCCTGGCTTAGCTCCACTGGCTGGTACGTTAGACTCAAGGCTCTGCCCACACACTGCTCATTTCCTCCAAGAAGAAGGGAATATACGGAGCCCTGTAGAACCTGCTCATCCCCACCATGTCTTGAGTGGTGATCTGGGAAGGCCATGCAGAAGAAGTGGATGGTGGTGTGTGTCTTAATCCTTCTTATGTCCCTTCACAGCTCCAAAGCTGGGCTACATTGGGTATGACTATACTGCAATTAAACCCCCCTGGCTGGCCCATGCCAGCTGACTCCAGCTCACGAGGCTCAGGGCTGTTTAATTGAAGCACAGAGTTCCAGGCTCAGGCTGCAACCTGAGCTCTAGAACTTTCCCACCGCGCAGGGTCCTAGAACCCAGACTCCAGCCCAAGTTCAGAAGTCTACTCTGCAGCTAAATAGCCCTGTGAGCCTGAGTCAGCTGGCATAGACCAGCCACAGGTGTCTAATTGTAGTGCAGACATACTCACTCTGGCCCCCAGAATCTAAAATGGGTACGTTTCACTGCCTGTCCAAAGTTGTTGGGTAGTGTTGCTTGTACTGTTAAACTACCCAGCTCCAGTCCAGCTGCTGGTGCATTTTAGTGGTAGATGAGGGGATCTCTGTGTAGTTTGTACATCAGTTCACAATGCACTTTGGAATCTTTGATGGTACAAGACACTGTCTAACGCAAGGCCATTCATTCAAAGTGGTGAGTGGAGTTTGAAACTCCCTAAGTTCCATTATTAGTACCAATGGATGGAGCAGTTTAGCAAAAAAGATAAGAAACCATTGTAACCCTTCTGCCAGGCAGTGGCAGCCACAAAGGCTGGGTTCAATATCTAGGGGTTCCTCTTAATATTGCAAACAGAATTGACACAACACCCCCCCACCCAGTAATCTGGGAAAATGAAACACTGTCTCTGTGCACCTGTAAAAGTCAATACTTTCCTGCTCACAAGCCCTGAGTCTGCATATAACAAAAGAAAACTTTAATTAAAAGGGAACTCAGCGTTAAGTTGGGAAAATACCACAACCACAATTCAAAAGCATGTATGCATTAGCCCACCCCTACTGACTTTCACCTCCTTGAGCTGTGAAAGTCCACCAAATGAATGTCGCATTAACACACCACTCCTCTCTCCCTCCGCTGCACCCCACTCACAGTTGGTTGTCCTTCGTCAGCAGAGACCCAGAGTTCAGAGGTGTGTTTACCTCTGCAACCAGCTCACTGCTGCTGCTGTCTCTGCCATCACTTGCTGCTGTAATCTGCTGCTGCTGCTATCTCTATCTCTGCCCCTGCTGGCCACTTACCACCACCATTATCTCTGCCACTGTTATCACTGCAAGCTGCTGCTCGCTGCTCATTTCCACTTCTGCAATGCTGTCTTCTGAGATTCTACCACTTAACTCAATTCTTAATGACCTTATTGGACAGGGGGGAACCTCAGTGCCAGTGCAATCTGTGTTATCTTTTAATACAACACCATCTCCACATCAGGTCTAAAGCTTAGCCCCTAGACCTGCTCATAATAAGCACTAGATAGAAATGAAAACTCTCAATTGAATCCTATCTGCTCTATCTTTACACACTAGAAAGAATAAATAGTGTCTAGAACTGTTCAACCAAGAACCACTCCACCAACTAGGAATATCTATCACCACTATCTTGGCATCCTTACCCCCTGCTTAGCATGTGAGGTTCAAATTAGGGTGACACCCTCAATCAGGGCAGGCTAAGTATAAGTCTGCTGCCTTTTACTCATGCAAAAAGAATAACAACATTTCATTACACCAGCATTCAATACTATAATGAATTGCAACTGAAAACCAGCCAAAATTGATCATTTTGGTAAAGCAGCTCAGTGTTTTGAACACCTAGGCAGAGTAGATGTGTTTATGCAAATATGGTCTGCTTCTGAAGTCTTTTCTCCCAGTTCATCATTAGATGTCAGGGAAAGCTCATTCAGATCTTGCTTATACCATCTTGTACCATTACTTAACCCATAAACCAAACCTTTTCAGCGTTGAATGTCCAAAATAAAAAAAATACAAACTTAATTTGTTCTTGTTATTTTCATGTGCATCTTCACTCTAGTTTTCTCTTCCTCTTTCACCACCAAAAAGAGTCCACTGGTGAGGTAGCTGCAGCCCCATCATAAGTAGGATATAGGCAATCTTGTGAGAGAGTCTTATTATTGTGAGATTTCAGACCTGGGATTTACACATGCAAGAGATCTCTATACTGTCATTTGGAAAAGCAACTAAGCTTTTGGGTACTTAAGCAAAGCAGAGCTCCAAATATTCTGCCCTCAGAAATGTGCTCATAAGTTCTATTTACTTTAATGGGAGTTGTACATGGGTATTTGAGGGAGAATTGGCCCTAGTGTATGATCTTTCCTTCTGTCCCATATTGTTGCACAGTATAGTATCTGCTCAATAGGATGCGTCTTCTCAATTGAGACTTTTCCCAATGCACATTTCATTGTGGAACAAAAGCAGATTAACATTGTATATTTACAATATTTTTGTTGGATATCCATGCCACTGAACGTGAAGGGTTTAGCACCACCAGAGAGCCAGGCGCTTTGTTTTAAAGATGTCCATCGGCAAGGTCTGGTACAGATATTCATTCTGCAAATTCTCCGCAGTGTCCACCCAGCAGCAATGACCTAGAAAAGTCATCCAATTCTTTTCTTATTGAGGGAGATATTGTTACATTCTATTCGATAGCTCAGCCCTGGGCATCTCTTGGGCAAGTCGCTGATCATACCAAATTACCTCACATTCTGTGCAATGACTGACAATGTGGACTTCAACAGGGGATTATGTGGAAACCATTACCTAGCTTCCCTTAGGAACATGAGTTAGGATCACAGTCACAGGTAAGGCAGGAGATTCTGAATCAGTGATACTGGAGCTTCATTTCTCAAACATAAAAGAACACCACCACCAAAATTAATTTCTGTGTTATAGAATGAACAAAACTTGGCTTATAAAGTAGCAGAGCAGATTCTGCCCCACATTATGACCCTTGTACATTGGCTCTGTGGATGTATAGTGGTCACCAAGCGAAAATCCCTGCTGTACAGGGGATTGCCCATGGGTGCATGACCAGTGGAACAGCCATATGTTGCCTTCCCTCACAGCCTCTGGCATAGGGGCACGCTGAGGGTGTAGCCAAGGACTGAAGGTCACATGGCTTGAGTACACTGCACTCAAGCTACTTTGTGGTACTGGATGGCTTTACTAAGAGCCACTGCAGGCAGCATAAGTTAGAGCACTCCCTGGGGTGACACTTGTTTAAATCAACAAGACAATTCTGGTCCTTGGCTGTCTCCAGAATCTGCGAGGCACAAAGGTGACAGATAGCATCTTTGTTCTCCTCATCCCTCCAGGCTGCACTGAACTCAGATTGGCCACCGCCGGGCCAGCTTGGTGTTATACTATATAATTCTGGATTCTATTGTTCCACTTGGATGGGTGTTGGAATCTGAGGCTAAATCGGCGCTGCTGCAATCAGTGCAGTGACATCGATTTAGTGGGTCTGGTGAAGACGCGATAAGTCGATGGGAGAGCGCTCTCCCGTCTACCTCAATACTCCACCTCCCTGAGAGGTGGAAGCTATGTCGACGGGAGAGCATTTCCTTTTGATATAGCGTGGTGTAGACACTGCTGTAAATCTATCTAAGCTATGTCGACTTAAGTTACATAACTTATGTAACTTAATTAACGTAACTTAGATTTACTTACCTTGTTAGTGTAGACCAGGCCTGAATCACACGAGGAGCAGTTATTCACTTCTATAGATAAGACAAATATTTGAGTTAAGGCTTTTCTAGGATTTCCTGCTTCCTTCCCCCTTTTAAGCTTTCTGAACACAATACCTTTAGTTGTCTATTTTCAGTCAGAGATGGGCCTGTGCATCACTATTCCAGGTTGTTTGCATTTGGGGTTTTGTTCAGGTCCATCTCTATTTCCCAGTAATTCTATTATTCTGGAAAGATCTTCAGCCTCTTTGAAGTCCATGCCATACTAGGCTTTATCGAATAAGAGTATGATCACCTGTGGACTACCTCTAACTTATATGAACTAGATTTATAAATGGAATACATTTCCGCAAATACATACACAGAATTCGCTGTTTCCAGGCAGCTCAATAGACTGTAGAATGGTTACAGAGCAACGTACTTACAGGGATGGCAATGTAAAGTTATTATTTTTAAGAAACAGGAATGGCCCCAGCAAAAGTCTGTGCCTTTCCAGTAAAAATACACTCTAAAGCTGTTCTTTACTGTTTGCATGTCCCGTTTGCCTTTTTGAACTCCATGCAGGGCGGGAGGGGAGCCATGCTGTTGGCATTCATGGATTTACTCTGCTAGCTGAGGCTTCTTATAACATCTGCATTGGTTCATAGAGTGAAAATTCCTCCCATTACTGTATTATTAAACATTAAAACAGTGGCAGAAACTTACCTACTTACAGGCTTAGTAGCAGCTTCTGTCCCATCCATGTCTGCTGCAGCCTCCACAGTGGGCTGCTCTTCAAGGGGTGCATCAGTTCCCCTGAGTATGGAGCCATAACTCGCTGCTGTTTACATATCCGAATGTTATGTGGGACTGTGTCAAAAGTCTTGCTAAAGTCCAAGTATATTATGTCTACAACATTCCCTCATCCACCAAACCAGTTACTCTGTCAAAGAAGGAAATCAAGCCGGTTAGGCATGATTTGTTCTTAGTAAATCCATGCTGGCTGCTGGTGATCACCCCTTCATCCTCCAGGTATTTGCAAATTGAATGTTTTATACATTGCTATAATAGCTTCCCAGGTATCAAAGTCAGGCTCACGAGTCTACAGTTTCCTGGTTCCTCCTTTCCCCCTTTTTAAAGGTGGGCACTACGTTAGCCCTTCTCCAGTCTTCCAGGGCCTCTCCTGTCATCCATGAGTTTGTAAATATTATTGCCAGTGGCGCCAAGATTTCTTCAGCTAATTTCTTCGGCACCCTGGGCTGAACATCAGACCTTACTGACTTGAATTCATTCAAATTAGTCAGAATATCTGTTGTGTTTGTTACTTATCCTTATCTGCATCCTTTTCCCTTTATTGTGTATGGTAACTTCGCTAGTCATCTGGTCGCATGTTATTTTTTTGTAAGAAGACTGAAGCAAAGTAGACATTGAGCAGCTCTGCTTTCCTGTCATATTCCGTTACCTGCTCACCTTCTCCATTGAGCAGTGGATCCATGCCATTCCTTATCTTTCTTTTTTGTTTGACATATTTGTAGAACCCCTTCTAGTTGTCTCTAACATTCCTTGCCAGCTGTAACTCATTCGGTGCCTTGGCTTTCCTGATTTTGTCCCTACAAACTTGTGCTATTCCCATTTATACTTCCTTGGTGACATGCCCCTCCATCCATTTCCTGTATATATCCCTTTTGGTTTTTAGATAGCTAAAAAGCTCCTTGTGCAGCCACATTGGCCTCCTGTGGCTCTTCTTACCTTTCCTCTGTGTCGGAATAACTTGATGCTGAACCTCTAGCATTACATATTTTAGGAACTGCCAGCTCCCTTCAACTCCTTTTCTTCCTAATTGGTCTTTTCATGGGTCCTTACCTACTATTTCCCCGAGCTGGCTGAAATCTGCCTTTCTGAAGTTCAGTGTTCTTGTTTTGCTGTTCTTGTGCCTTCCTTTCCTTAGGATTTTGAATTTTATCAGATCATGACCACTTCCTCCCAAGTTCCTGACCACCTTAATGGTCACAAGTAATTCATCTGTGTTGGTCAAAACCAGATCCAAAGTGAATGCCCCCCTACTTGTTTCCTCAATTTTATGAATGAGAAAGTTGTCCCCTACACATCCTAAGAATTTGCAGGCATATTATGTTTTGCTGTAATAGTCTTTCAACAGATATCAGGGAAGTTAAAATCCCCCATTAATACTAGCTCACGTAGGGTGACCAGATGTTCCGGTTTTATAGGGACAGTCCCAATTTTGGGGTCTTTTTCTTATATAGGCTCCTATTACCCCCCATCCCCTGTCCCGATTTTTCACATTTACTGTCTGGTCACCCTAAGCTCACATATGGTAGCTAATATTGTTACCTGCTTGTAGAATGCCTCATCCACTTCCTCTTGGTGGTCTATAATAGACTCCCACCATAAAACCATCAATATTATTCTTTTTCCTTTTTATCCCGACCCAGAGACTCTCAGTATGTCTGCTGGTCACTTCTTCTTGGACCTCTGAGTAAGTGTATACATTCCTGATGTACAGTGCAACACCTCCTCCTTTTTTCCCATACACATCCTTTCGAACAGATAGATAGATAGCCTCATACTAATTACTTTATACATTTTCTCTTTTGTGCTCCAAGAGGCTCCCAGGAGTAAAGGCAGCAGAATCAGGTCAGCAATACAAGTAGTAGACAGCAGAGCTGTCTATGGACAGTGCACATCAATCAAGGCAGAATGAGATTCTTAAACATAGCGGTGCTCCAATTGGTATTTTTTCATTCCCCTCTCTTTGAATGCTCATTTTGTTTCTCTCAAGTTCCTTTTGGATCATAATTATAATGAAATTGGCTATGATAAGCCAAGATTCACTGACTGATTTTTCTACTCATTCATAGAAACCAATTTTTATTTTGGCCTTTCCCTTTTGCAGGGGCTGGGGGAAGAATAAATTTTACTGTGCAGCCTCTACTTGAAAGCCTTTAAATATGTCTAAACCTGTTTATTTCTTCAATCATTTCTGAAAAATAGGGATTTGTTGAGTGAGAAAACTGAGCACATCCACTATTAGGACAAAGTTCTAATGCTCCCTGGGAAATCACTGAGAGCCTTGTGTATTTTTCAGGACAGAATTTGACAACTAAAATCAGATCTCTTTGGAACTGAAAAATCATCATCTAATTTCAATACTGTAGAATGCTGTAAATCTTTTGGAAGTTAATAGCACTTCAGTGTCAAACAAGTCTGCTTTTAGGAGCTAGTACAATGTCAACTACTGCATTGTTAAGGTCACTAGTGACATTTTGTTATCTTTGGATAATAGAGGCTTACTTGGAGCTATTTCATTGACCTACGCAAAGCTCTCAGTGCATTTGAGCATAATGTTTTAGTGAGAAAATAATAAGTACAGGACTGTTGCTGAGAGATTATTTATCAAATTGCAGTCAAATAAACCCTTTGTAAAGAGCAGTGAACTGAAACTTCTCTCTGCTGGAATCCCCACGGTTCAGTTCTTGGCCTGTTATTTTATTCATTTGTTTTGTAACAAAAGTAATGCTATTGATTTTTTAAAGCCTGTAACAGTTTCTATGCAAGTAGCACCATTATATATAGGCCAGAGAAATATTTTTGGTGTTCATTTTGGTCTCCACTGTGATCCTGATAAATCATAAAATTGACTCAAGGTGAACACATTAGTTTAAAAATCAGAATCTGGGCTAGTTACTTCAGATCTCAGGTGTGTGGACCTCCCGCTTTATATTACTGGTTTGGCAGATTCCACCTTGAACCTATCCTGCACTTCATAAGTAGAGATCCTCCCAAACTGAAAACTCAGATCAAACTCCTTTCCTCTCCTGTTTTCTAAGGGTGACAGTGGGGAGGAGATGACTGTTCCAGAATCTGTAACTGAGCCCATCCTTGAGTAGGACCTCACCCTTTAATGGGCTGAATGGAAACCTGAATCTGTACACTCACAAACTCTAGGAGTTTGAAATCCAGCCAGGAACAAATGTCTGAATTTTCCGATTCAGGCTGGTCTCTGCTTCAGAGACTTTGGAAATGATAAATGACTGTTTAGTAGTTATACTTCATAAAGAGCACAATAGATGTTCATGATTAAGGATACGATTTAGTCATGGAGGTCACAGATTCCGTGACTTTAACAAACCTCCCTGACTTCTTTGGCGGTTGCGGAGGGGGCTGTAGCTGTGTAATGGGGTTTACAATCCCCATATTGAACATAGAGGGGAGGAGGAGAGTCCCTCCTGTTTACAAGCAAGCAGCGTGATCACAGCCCTTCACACCTGCCAGAGCTGTCAACATGGAGGCAGGCACTCACAGCTGCAACCAATAGGGCCTGCTAGAATGGGAAGAGGGCAGAGAAAGAAGGGGAGGCAGAAAGGCCTGGGGTAGCAAGGTGGTGACAGCGCTGCACCAGGCTGCCTCCAAGAAAGTAGGCAGGAGACTGGCAGAGATGACAAGTCTAGTAAGTGACAGGCTTTAAGGAGGGTGAGGGTCCAAACACCAACCTCACTGACATTAAACAAATAGGGCTGGGCTGGTGGAGCAGAGGCCCCTCAAGAGGCCACCCTAAAAGGCTGTGACAATGTGGTACCAGAAGAGGGGTGGCAACTAACCATCCCTTCAGAAAAGGGAAAAAGAAAAGAGAAAAACTTCCCTCCTTTTTCTACATATACATATGTAAGGGAAATATGGCGGTAATTCAGGTACTGCAATGGCTGGTGAACTCACAGGCTCAACAAAACAGAGGCAACAACAGTTGTTTGAATAGATGACATCCCATCAGCAACAGTTGTTACAATGGGTGGCAGCACTACTACCGGCCGCTACCTCTCAGAGTTCCATCTGTAGGGGGAGGGAGTCCCCTGTAATTCAGGGGACCATGCCGATCCTGACACTCCAAGATGACAACAGGTGATGATCCAAAATCATTCCTGGTAGCCTTTCAGAGGGTAGCCACAGCTTCCCACTGGCCTCTGAGTCAGTGATTGATTCGACTTGTACCACTCCTCATCAGGGAGGGCCAGGCAGCGTACTGGGGGCTTGACAATGCAGTAGCCCAGGACCATGAGCAAGTGAAGGCAGGCGTATTGGATAGGGTGAGGGGCAGGTGAACTCCTCAAGGTCTGTGGGTAAGATTTCCCTGCAACGGTAGCCCTGCACCTTTAAGAAGCTCCTCATCCCATGCCTATGCAGGAACAAGGGCCCAGTGGGACACAGAAGGATGGTGACCCAGCCACTAGAAGAGAAGGGACAGATGCAATAGCCTGTTGCTCCTGTGGGCAATAGGGGCACAGATTTTGTGATTGCCCCTACACAAAGTGTGACTTTGGACAGGTCTGGACTGGAGACAATAGGACCTGGGAAAAAAGCCCGGGGAAACTCACCATCCCAATCAAAGTAGAAGGCCAAAAGACACTAGCACTTGTGGACTCAGGATGTGATCAGGTTTTTGTCCAGAAATGGATAGCCAAAGTGGTTGGGAAACCTGAAAAAGGGGAAACCCCTATCAAGTGTCATCCCTGAGAATATTTAAGGTATCCCAACATGACAGTAAGACTGATGGTTGATGGGAACCAAGATTGGGTGAGAGTATGTATATCTCTGGACCCCTCCTACTCAGTGATATTAGGCTGAGACTGGCCGTATTTCCCTGAGCTCTTGCAGAGGCTTCCCTTAACACAGAAGCCAGAGGAAGACACCCCAGAAGAGATGTTAGGGTTCTTGTTCCCTTTTAAGGAGCCTGACCTTTTTACCACCTGGCCTAAGAGGAGAAAATCCCCCAAAGCAAAATGGATAGAAAGGAAGGAGTGAAGGGAGGTGAGAGAGGGAACGCCCTCTGTAGGCATAACAGAGGTCACAGATACTGGAACTGTTGCCAGTGGGACAGAGGACCCCAGAGAAGGGCCATCTTTGAGCCCAAACACAACACCCTCCAACACGGCTGAACCCAGAGAAGTCAACCAGACTCTGGGTGTTCTTTTCAATATACCTCTTGGGAAAGGACTGCCCCTAGTCCTGCCTCTGATGCATCTGTTTGTGGAATGAATTACTTGTCGAAGTCCAGGTAGAGAGCACTAATTGTTTGCAGAGTATGGCCTTGAGTTCTTGTATTTGTGCATTTGGTTTTCCTTCCCTAAATGTAGCATCTTACAGTTGTCTTTGCTGAATTTCATTTTGTTGTCTACAGCCCAGTTCTCCAATGTATCAAGATCCCTTTGAATTTTAGCTCTATCCTCCAAAGTGTTTGCAACCCTCCAGCTTTGTGTTATCTGGAAATTTGAGCAGCATGCTGTCTATACCTACATCCAGGTCATTAATAAAGATGTTAAATAACACTGGACCCAGAATGGATTCCCAGAGTGGAACCCCATTTGAGACCTCCTTCCAATCTGACGTCATTCCATTACTAGCTACTCTTTGTTTGCAGTTGTTTAACCAATTATGTATCCACTTAATGGTAGTTCTACTGAGCCCACATTTCTCCAGCTTACATATCCGAATGTTATGTGGGACTGTGTCAAAAGTCTTGCTAAAGTCCAAGTATATTATGTCTACAACATTCCCCCATCTGCCAAACCAGTTACTCTGTCAAAGAAGGAAATCATTACATTGCTCTAATAGCTTCCCAGGTATCGACGTCAGGCTCGTGAGTCTACAGTTTCCTGGTTTCTCCTTTTTCCCCTTTTTAAAGATGGGCACTATGTTAGCCTGTCTCCAGTCTTCCAAGGCCTCTCCTGTCATCCATGAATATTATTGCCAGTGGCCCTGAGATTTCTTTAGCTAATTCCTTCAGTACCCTTGGGTGAACAGCATCTGGCACAGCTGATTTGAATTCATTCAAATTAGTCAGACGATCTCTGATGTGTTTGTTACTTATCCTGATCTGCATCCCTTCTCCTTTATTTTTTATGGTAAATGTGCTAGTTGGCTGGTCACATGTTATTTTTTGTAAGAAGACTGAAGCAAAGTGCAAGTTGGTCTCCATATTGGAAGAGAAGGTTCAAGGTCTGGAGAAACACGTATCAACCCTTCGTTGCATAAGAGAAAATGAAGATTTCCTGGATGGACATCAGGATATACTTCTACAGGCACAACATCCTGAAGAATCAGAGCAGGCTGCGCAACAGGGACAGAAGGACGGTGAAGAAATTTGGCAGCATGTGACATCCAGAAGAAGAAAGAGGAGCGTCCACATACCAACAATGCAGATACAGGTGAGCAACCGTTTTCATGTTCTCTCCAGAGGTACTAATGCGGAGAGTGGACTAGATGATACATCTGAGGGAAAGGAGCAGGAGGAGACTCCACTGATTGGAAGGCATGACATGCACTGTCCTAGGGATGGGGGTTCCATGACCACCGCTCTCATGAGAAGGAGGCGGGTGGTGGTGGTCGGAGACTCTCTCCTCAAGGGGACTGAATCATCTATCTGCCATTATGACCAGGAAAACTGAGAAGTGTGCTGCTTGCCAGGAGCTAGGATTCACGATTCATGATTGCTACCCCTTCCTGCTTCTCCATGTGGGCACCAATGATACTGCCAAGAATGACTATATGGCTCTGGGAAGAAGGATAAAGGAGTTTGAGGCGCAAGTGGTGTTCTCGTCCATCCTCCCTGTGGAAGGAAAAGGCCTGGGTAGAGACTGTCGAATCGTGGAAGTCAACGAATGGCTATGCAAGTGGTGTTGGAGAGAAGGCTTTGGATTCTTCGACCATGGGATGGTGTTCCAAGAAGGAGGAGTACTAGGTAGAGACAGGCTCCACCTAACAAAGAGAGGGAAGAGCATCTTCGCAAGCAGGCTGGCTAACCTAGTGAGGAGGGCTTTAAACTAGGTTCACTGTGGGAAGGAGACCAAAGCCCTGAGGTAAGTGGGGAAGTGGGATACTGGGAGGAAGCACAAGCAGGAGAGCGCAAGAGGAGAGGACTCCTGCCTCATACTGAGAAAGCAGGACGATCAGCGAGTTATCTTAAGTGCCTATACACAAATGCAAGAAGCCTGGGAAACACGCAGGGAGAACTGCAAGTTCTGGCACAGTCAAGGAATTATGAGGTGATTGTAATAACAGAGACCTGGTGGGATAAATCGCATGACAGGAGTACTGTCATGGATGGATATAAACTGTTCAGGAAGGACAGGCAGGGCAGAAAAGGTGGAGGAGTTGCATTGTATGTAAGGGAGGAGTATGACTGCTCAGAGCTCCGGTATGAAACTGCAGAAAAACCTGAGAGTCTCTGGATTAAGTTTAGAAGTGTGAGCAACATGGGTGATGTCGTGGTGGGAGTCTGCTATAGACCACCAGACCAGGAGGATGAGGTGGACGAGGCTTTCTTCCGGCAACTAACAGAAGTTACTAGATCACAGGTCCTGGTTCTCATGGGGGACTTCAATCACCCCGATATCTGCTGGGAGAGCAATACAGCAGTGCACAGACAATCCAGGAAGTTTTTGAAAAGTGTAGGGGACAATTTCCTGGTACAAGTGCTGAAGGAACCAACTAGGGGCAGAACTCTTCTTGACCTGCTGCTCACAAACTGGGAAGAATTAGTAGGGGAAGCAAAAGTGGAAGGAAACCTGGGAGGCAGTGACCATGAGATGGTCGAGTTCAGAATCCTGAAACAAGGAAGTAAGGAGGACAGCAAAATACAGACCCTGGACTTCAGAAAAGCAGACTTTGACTCCCTCAGGGAACTGATGGGCAGGATCCCCTGGGAGAATAACATGAGGAGGAAAGGAGTCCAGGAGAGCCGGCTGTATTTTAAAGAATTCTTATTGAGGCTGCATGAACAAACCATCCCGATGTGTAGAAAGAATAGTAAATATGGCAGGCGACCCGCTTGGCTTAACAGTGAAATCCTTACTGATCTTAAAGACAAAAAAAGAAGCTTACAAGAAGTGGAAGATTGGACAAATGACCAGGAAGGAATATAAAAATATTGCTCAGGCATGCAGGAGTGAAATCAGGAAGGCCAATTCACATTTGAAGTTGCAGCTAGCAAGAGATGTTAAGAGTAAGAAGAAGGGTTTCTTCAGGTATGTTAGCAACAAGAAGAAAGTCAAGGAAAGTGTGGGCCTCTTACTGAATGAGAGAGATAGCCTAGTTACAGAGGATGTGGAAAAAGCTAATGTACTCAATGCTTTTTTGTCTTCATGAACAAGGTCAGCTCCCAGACTACTGCACTGGGCAGAACAGCATGAGGAGGAGGTGACCAGCCCTCTGTGGAGAAAGAAGTGGTTCAGGACTATCTAGAAAAGCTGGGTGAGCACAAGTCCATGGGGCCGGATGCGCTGCATCCGAGCGTGCTAAAGGAGTTGGCAGATGTGATTGCAGAGCCATTGGCCATTATCTTTGAAAACTCATGGCAATCGGGGGAGGTCCTGGATGACTGAAAAAAGGCTAATGTAGTGCCCATCTTTAAAAAAGGGAAGGAGGAGGATCCGGGGAACTACAGGCCAGTCAGCCTCACCTCAGTCCCTGGAAAAATCATGGAGCAGGTCCTCAAGGAATCAATTCTGATGCACTTAGAGGAGAGGAAAGTGATCAGGAACAGTCAGCATGGATTTACCAAGGGGAAGTCATGCCTGACTAACCTAATTGCCTTCTATGATGAGATAATTGGCTCTGTGGATGAGGGGAAAGCAGTGGACGTGTTATTCCTTGACTTTAGCAAAGCTTTTGATACGGTCTCCCACAGTATTCTTGCCGCCAAGTTAAAGAAATATGGGCTGGATGAATGGACTATAAGATGGATAGAAAGCTGGCTAGATCATCGGGCTCAGCGGGTAGTGATCAATGGCTCCATGTCTAGTTGGCAGCCGGTATCAAGCGGAGTGCCCCAAGGGTTGGTCCTGGGGCCAGTTTTGTTCAATACCTTCATTAATGATCTGGAGGATGGCGTGGATTGCACCCTCAGCAAGTTTGCAGATGATACTAAACTGGTAGGAGTGGTACATATGCTGGAGGGTAGGGATAGGATACAGAGGGACCTAGACAAATTAGAGGATTGGGCCAAAAGAAATCTGATGAGATTCAACAAGGACAAGTGCAGAGTCCTGCACTTAGGATGGAAGAATCCCATGCACTGCTACAGACTAGGGACCGAGTGGCTAGGCAGCAGTTCTGCAGAAAAGGACCTGGGGGTTACAGTGGACGAGAAGCTGGATATGAGTCAACAGTGTGCCCTTCTTGCCAAAAAGGCTAACAGCATATTGGGCTGTATAAATAGGGACATTGCAGGCAGATTGAGGGATGTGATCATTCCCCTCTATTTGGCATTGGTGAGGCCTCATCTGGAGTACTGTGTCCAGTTTTGGGCCCCACACTACAAGAAGGATGTGGAAAAATTGGAAAGAGTCCAGTGGAGGGCAACAAAAATGATTAGGGGTCTGGAGCACATGACTTATGAGGAGAGGCTGAGGGAACTGGGATTGTTTAGTCTGCAGAAAAGAATGAGGCGGGATTTGATAGCTGCTTTCAACTACCTGAAAGGGGGTTCCAAAGAGGATGGATCTAGATTGTTCTCAGTGGTACCAGATGACAGAAGAAGGAGTAATGGTCTCAAGTTGCAGTGGGGGAGGTTTAGGTTGGATATTAGGAAAAACTTTTTCACTAGGAGGGAGGTGAAGCACTGGACTGTGTTACCTAGGGAGGTGGAATCTCTTTCCTTAGAGGTTTTTAAGGTCAGGCTTGATGAAACCATGGCTGGGATGATTTAGTTGGGGATTGGTCCTGCACTGAGCAGGGGGTTGGACTAGATGACCTCCTGAGGTCCCTTCCAACCCTGATATTCTATGATTCTATGAAAGTAGGCATTGAGCAGCTCTGTCTTCCTATCATCTTCCGTTACCAGCTCACCTTCTCCATTAGTCAGTGGATCAACACTGTCCTTCATCTTCCTTTTTTGCCTGACATATTTGAAGAGCCTCTTAATGTTATCTCTAAGGCCTGGTCTACACTAGGCGTTTATGTCGAAGTTAGCGCCGTTACATCGAATTAACCCTGCACCCGTCCACACCGCGAAGGTATTTAGTTCGACATAGAGGTCTCTTTAATTCGACTTCTGTACTCCTCCCCGACGAGGGGAGTAGCGCTAAATTCGACATGGCCATGTCGAATTAGGCTAGGTGTGGATGGAAATCGACGCTAATAGCTCCAGGAGCTATCCCACAGTGCACCACTCTGTTGACGCTCTGGACAGCAGTAAGAGCTCGGATGTTCTGAACTGCCACACAGGAAAAGCCCCGGGAAAATTTGAATTTGAATTCCTTTTCCTGTCTGGCCAGTTTGAATCTCATTTCCTGTCTGGACATCGTGGCGAGCTCAGCAGCACTGGCAACGATGCAGAGCTCTCCAGCACTGATGGCAGTGCAATCTCAGAATAGAAAGAGGGCCCCAGCATGGACTGATCGGGAAGTCTTGGATCTCATCGCTGTGTGGGGCGATGAGTCCGTGCTTTCCGAGCTGCGATCCAAAAGACGGAATGCAAAGATCTATGAGAAGATCTCTAAAGACATGGCAGAGAGAGGATACAGCCGGGATGTAACGCAGTGCCGCGTGAAAATCAAGGAGCTGAGGCAAGGCTACCAGAAGACCAAAGAGGCAAACGGACGCTCCGGATCCCATCCCCAGACATCCCGTTTCTACGAGGCACTGCATTCCATCCTCGGTGCGGCCGCCACCACTACCCCACCACTGACTGTGGACTCTGAGGATGGGATAGTGTCCACGGCCGGATCCTCGGACATGTTAGCGGACGGGGAAGATGAGGAAGGAGATGAGGAGGACGAGGCAGTCGACAGCGCTCACAACGCTGATTTCCCCGACAGCCAGGATCTCTTCATCACCCTTACAGAGATCCCCTACCAACCCTCCCCAGCCGTTACCCCGGACACAGAATCTGGTGAAGGATCATCCAGTAAGTGTTGTAAACATCTAAACATTTATTTGTAACAGAACATGATTATTAACAATTTAAAAAATGGGTTTCTCATGATTAGTTTGATTAACTTAACGGTTCAGTCATGGGCAGTGCAACTATTTGAAAAAAATCTAGCAATGTCCGGTTTTGCATGATTGTCCTGCCCAAGCCGCTCTACTGTTTAGTCCCTGCTACTGCAGCTACAGTAAGATGCGGTCTATATGTCCGGGGATGGAGCAGAAATCCTCCTGGGACATCTCAAGGAAGCTCTCCTGCAGGTAATTTGAAATCCGCTGCATTAGGTTCTTGGGGAGAGCGGCCTTATTGGGTCCTCCGTAGTAGGACACGTTGCCGCGCCACGAGACTAGCAAGTACTCCGGAATCATTGCTTGGCACAGCATGGCGGCATACGGCCCTGGTCTTTGAAGGCTTTCCCGGAGCATTCTCTGTCTGTCGCTCTCAGAGATCCTCATGAGGGTGATGTCGCTCATGATGACCTGCTTTGAATTAGGTAGGGGAATGTTAGTGTTGGGACTGCTTTACCGTTCCTTTACAGAACTGTAACCGCTGGTTTGCAGCCACGCGGTGGAGGCGGGAGAGGGTCAGCCGAAAGGGATCGTTCCCGGGGACAGCCGCGAGGGTGTGGGACAGGAGCAGACTTCCTGCTTGCCGGATTGCTGGCAGCAGGGACCGACATTGATTTCAATGTGAAATGAGGCCATTGCTAATATTAAAGTTTTAAGCTGCCACGAATCTACGGCTTACCATGTCTGCGTGCAAGAGCAATTCCGTTGTCCTGACAGGGTTCTCAAAAGTGCTCTGCAAAACCCCAGACACTGAATGCGAAGGCCGAGAATTCGACCTTGTGCTGAGTGCGCATGTGATAGGTGCTGTGCATGGTCCTGTTCACAGAGAAAGACTATGTTTTTTGTTCACAACTACATTTATCTTTCTGAGGAATTCACTCCCTTTTTCCCATTCCCACAGCCCCATCTGCGACTGTCTCACAACCTAGCCTGTCATCACACTCCCAGAGGCTAGGGAGGATTAGGCATAAGAAGAAGAGGACACGGGAGGACATGTTCTCAGAGCTTATAGCCTGCTCCCGAGCCCAGGCAGCACAGCAGACCCAGTGGCGGGAGAACTTGTCCCAAATGCACCAAGCCAACATGGATCGGGAGGAGAGGTGGCGTCAGGAAGACCAGCAGGCGACTCAAACCCTGCTTGGACTACTGAGGGAGCAAACGGACACGCTCCGGCGCCTTGTGGATGTTCTGCAGGAACGGAGGCAGGAGGACAGAGCCCCGCTGCAGTCCATCTCTAACCGCCCTCCCCCGCCACCAAGTCCCATACTCCCTTCACCCAAAGTGCACAGAAGGAGAGGCGGCAGAGTCCCTGCTAACTCTCACTCCACCCCTGCAGAGAGCTCGAGCAGCAGAAGGCTCTCATTCCCCAAAGTTTGACAAGTACTTTCCTTCCCGCCTGACACAAGCCCCCGTCCAAGTTTCACTTCCCAGTCCCATGTGTAGTTGATAATAAAAAATATGTTTCTGTTAACTACTGTTTCCATCATGTTCTTTTGGAGGGGGGGGGGGAAAGGGGGTTGGTAATTGGACAGGACAGTCACCTTTGGCAGGGTACATAGTCGGGGGCAGGCACAGCAGCAGGGCACATACATAGTGCAGTGATGCAGTGACTACTTACCCTGGTTAGTCTGGGAGGTTCTTTTCATGTTATGTGGTGGGGGGTGGGTTGCTCTGTGACTTTGTGTCAGGGGAGGGCAGTTAGAGATCTTAAGCGGCGGTCCTTAGGCAGGATCACAGAGCCACACAGCAGGGGATCTGTAACCGTCCCCCCCCTGCCACAAACTCACATAGACCCCCCATACACACAGTCCGTATCAGGAGGGGTGACAGGCTCCGTTGAAAGAACCATCCCACCGCAGCGGAGCCTGTCAGTCCTTGAGTTTAGAAGCTGCATTCGCGCGACTACACTACACCCGCTCCGCACCACAGTCTGCGTCCCAGTTTTAAAAAATTCCCGCGAAAACAGTATTAAAGAAAACGGTGTGCTTTAACAAAGTAGAACTATTTTTATTTTGAAACGTGTGTTGGAAGTGGGGTGAAGGCTTCTCTGTACACAAAATTAGAAAGTCACAGGTTACCCTGCTCACTCAGGAACTTTGCTTTCAAAGCCTCCCGGATGCACAGCGCTTCCCGCTGGTCTCTTCTAATCGCCCGGCTGTCTGGCTGTGAGTAATCAGCAGCCAGGCTAATTTCCTCAACCTCCCACCCCGCCATAAAGGTCTCCCCCTTGCTCTCACAGAGATTGTGGAGCACACAGCAAGCTGCTATAACAATGGGGATATTGGTTTCGCTGAGATCACAGCGAGTCAGCAAGCTTCTCCATCTCCCCTTGAGACGTCCAAAAGCACACTCCACCACCATTCTGCACTTGCTCAGCCGGTAGTTGAAGAGTTCTTTTTCAGTGTCCAGGGCACCTGTATAGGGCTTCATGAGCCAGGGCATTAGCGGGTAGGCTGGGTCCCCGAGGATCACTATAGGCATCTCCACATCCCCAACAGTTATTTTGTGGTCCGGGAAGTAAATACCTTGCTGCAGCCGTCTAAACAGACCAGAGTTCCTGAAAACACGAGCGTCATGAACCTTGCCCGGCCATCCGACATTGATGTTGGTAAAACGTCCCCTGTGGTCCACCAGTGCTTGCAGCACCATGGAAAAGTAGCCCTTTCTGTTAATGTACTGGCTGGCCTGGTGGTCCGGTGCCAGGATAGGGATGTGAGTTCCATCTATGGCCCCACCGCAGTTTGGGAATCCCATCGCTGCGAAGCCATCTATGATCGCCTCCAAGTTTCCCAGGGTCACTACCTTTGGCAGCAGTACATCAACGATTGCCTTGGCTACTTGCATCACAACAACCCCCACGGTAGATTTGCCCACCCCAAACTGGCTCGCGACTGACCGGTAGCTGTCAGGCGTTGCAAGCTTCCAGAGGGCTATGGCCACTCGCTTCTGGACAGTCAGGGCTGCTCGCATCCGGGTGTCATTGCGCTTCAGGGCAGGGGACAGCAACTCACAAAGTTCAAGGAAAGTTCCCTTCCGCATGCGGAAGTTTCGCAGCCACTGTGATTCATCCCAGACCTGCAGCACTATGCGGTCCCACCACTCAGTGCTTGTTTCCCGTGCCCAGAATCGCCGTTTCACAGCATCAACATGACCCATTGCCACCGTGATGTCCTCGGCGCTGGGTCCCCTGCTTTCTGAGAGGTCTGTGCTACTCTCAGACTTCAGGCCATCACCGCGTTGACGTAGCCTCCTCGCCTGACTTTTCTGCATCTGCCTCAGGGCAACCTGTATGATAAGCTGCGAGGCGTTGAGAGCGGCCACAACTGCAGCG
This sequence comes from Trachemys scripta elegans, assembly GCF_013100865.1. Taxonomy (NCBI): domain Eukaryota; kingdom Metazoa; phylum Chordata; order Testudines; family Emydidae; genus Trachemys; species Trachemys scripta. The sequence goes on along the minus strand of NC_048298.1, from coordinate 289,604,462 downwards.
ATGGTTGCAGCGGGCTCCATGCTCACAGTGCTGTGGCGTCCGCGCTGTCAATGACTGGAAAAGTGCGCGAAATGATTTCCCGCCGGCGCTTTCAGGGAGGGCGGGAGGGCGGGAGTGATGGACGGATGACGACAGTTACCCAAAAGCACCCTGGCCCCTTTTTTTTTACCCAGAAGGCATTTGCGGCTCCACCCAGAATTCCAATGGGCGGCGGGGACTCCGGGAACTGTGGGATAGCTGCCCTCAGTGCACCGCTTCCAATGTCGACGCTTTCCCCGTTAGTGTGGACTCACAAAGTCGAATTACTGTCCTTAGTGTGGACACACACGTTCGACTTTGCAATATCGATTCCAAATATTCGATTTAAGTAAAATCGAACTACTCTCGTAGTGTAGACAAGGCCTAACATTTCTTGCCAGCTGTAACTCATTCTTTGTCTTGACTTTCCTGATTTTGTCCCTACATGCTCACGCTATTCCCATGTATACTACCTGAAGATTAATTTGGCCCCTGCTTCTAACACCTTATGATATAAATTGAATTTACACACTATAACACTTAAAGAATGTGGCATCCAAGATAGGGTTATCATTTATCAATGATAGGAAACAAGGAAGAAAAAAAGTGTTGGAAGTGAGCGATCATTAGGGGATGGGGAAGAGAAGTTTTTCAAGACTCAGGAACAGGGTGACCAATGGGGCAGAGTTAAGGGTATGAGAAGGGAGCAAAGAAATGACTGGACATAATGGAGACAGTAATTAAGTCAGTCAATGAAATATAATGATACTTTAAACAGCTGGTTTCAGGATTGTGTTAATATGTGTGTTTACTGTGCAGGAGCATTAGATCACATGCTACTAGTTGCATATTTCCTTCACCTCTTTAGGCAGTGCAGAATCCTTTTTGCATGGTATCTTTGGGCTGGTGGTCTCAGTGAAAGGCGTCTCTTGGATCCAGGCAGATTTTGGAATAGCAATCCATCCGAGATGGACCAAGAGTAACTCTCCTTCTGTATCCTGAAAGTCATCATGGTGGTTGGAGAGGCTTGCAGTTATTTGGAAAAACTGTGGAGGCCTGGGGCTCTGAATGGTTGCTCGTGGCCTGTGCAGATACTATATCCTGAGGTCTGCAAGGCTCTCAGAAAATCTACAGGTTAGGGGTATAGGGCAGGTGTCAAACTCCTTCCCACTTCTGCTGAAGGAGGGCAAATTTCCACCCTATGGAACAGTTTGGTGGAATCTCTCCAAATGACAGTTTGTGGCATCCGCAGACCCTGTGGTATGTGAAGTTTCCTCCACAGACAACATTTGGGCCATTATTGTTTCATCCAGAAACTCCTGTAGGTAGTACAGTGATACCATTACCCATTCTAGTCAATCAAATTTCTACTGAGCAAGATTTCGATGCATAATATCACAATATACTTGGGGCTAGATAGCTGAGAATCTGCAACTGCCATCGGCTGCAGTGGGATTTACGGGTGCATAGCACTTCTGAAAATCAGACAGCTTATATTTAAGTACCTAAATATGGATTTGGAAGCCAACTTTGGGTGAGGGGTGCCTCCTTCAAAACTTCTGACCACTGAGTCCATGTATATTCACTGTATTAGTTTGTAATGATAGTAATTACATTGACTATCATTTACTCAAGACCTCATTGTACAGAAAGCCTTTAGGTGCTTAACCGAAAACTATGGGCCTGATTCTTCTCTCACTTATACCAGTTTGATACCAGCATAACTGCTTGAATTGCAGTGGAGTTACTTGTGATTTACAGCAGCATCAGTGAGAGAATAATCAGGCTTCATTTGTTCTAGGAGAATCACAACTCCTTTTTGAGGAGTCCCCTCAGGATTGGCTATGTTCTCACTATATAGTCTGGAGGTGCTCATGCTTTTATTTTCTTTTTGAACTCTTTAGCCATAAATGAACAATTAATGACTTTGGTGCACCACAGTCTCAGCATGTTTTTTACTCTTATTACACACTTTTACTTGTCCTGGCATCAATCATGTGTTCTGTATTATGGAAGAGTACAAATGGAGGGCCAGCCACTGAAACATAGCACTCCCACAGTGCGAGAGAGTGGAACCACATCTGTCCCATACATTCAGCGGGAAATTGCACAGGTTCCACAGTAAGTGGGGGCTTGCGTCACTCTCGCCCCACCCATCCCCTTGGAGCAGTCAGCACTGTATCATGCTGAAGGGAAGTTTAAGGGCTACGAACCAATTAATGTATTCCAGAAAGTTCACCTCAGATATTACACCGGGATTCAGTAAAGTCCAGCCATGACTCAGTTTTCCAGCTAAACTGATCGAGGCAAAAGGAAGCCAAGTGAATTACTCATGTTCATACAGTCAGTGTGAGTCAGTAGCTTGGCTGGGATTTGTACTGACTTCCAGCACTTTAGTCTATCCCCTTGATACTGTTCCTTCTTTTTTAGTTTGGAAGGCATCTAACACATTGTGGGCTCTTTCAGAAACAGACAATAATCATCACCTCAGCAGATACTGTACATACTGAGCATCTGAGTACACAAGCTGCCTTTTTAAAACAAACAAGCCCCCAAAATAAACTAAACTTCAGCCCCAGCAATCCCAATGCAATTGCAACCAGTGGGGAAACGGAACTTTTAGACGATTAGCCTCCAACCTGCATGACAGGAACTGCAGGATGAAAGGAAATGGTCATGTCCCAGATGACACTGCTGCTATCTTATTGTGGCTACAGGAAAATTTCCGGACCTGTGTCAATTTATTTTCCACTTGTGGCCTTCCTGCAAATTTCATAATGGCCCCCATGAAGTTTTACTGGCGTCATTTGAACACTGAGTCCAGTGACTCCTTGTACCCTCATGCATTGTGACAAATGCTATCTGCTTCCACTGACCTGCTGAGTGACCTTGAGCCAGTCATTCAAGGTCAGATTTTTAAAGGTACTTAGGTGTCTGAAGATATAGATACCTAGTGGGATTTTCAGAAGCATCTAGATGCCTAAGGGAGCTAGGCACTTATGCACTTCTGAAAATCCCACTGGGCACCTACCTACATCTTCAGACCTTAAATACCTTGCCTCTCTGTACCTCTTTTTCATCTCCTTTATCAGTCTTGTCTATTTAGATAGTAAACTCTTTTGGTCAGAAAGTGTCTCTCACTACATGTCTGTACAGTGCCTAGCACAATGGGGCCATGATCTCATTTGGAGATCCTAGGCACTACCATAATATAAAAAGTAATAGTAGATATAATAAAATAAAATATTTCAAGCAGAATACAGGCTGGATGCATATAGAATTCAAATTCCTACTGGACCCACCAATGAGATGTTACCAACTTTAATCACGTTTAATTTTTCTTATCATAATGCTCAGAAAACTTTATACAGCATTAAGGTTATAATTTTAAAGGGCAAATATATTTGCATCGCTAAAGGATTCCTGTGTTAGAAAAATAAAACAAAAGCAAATCATGCTGTAGCAAGATACTGAGTTTTCCCATTGATAAAGATCTTGTTGAGGTCTTTGCAAGAAAATGATCTCCAGATTGTAAGGTCGAAATGGAAAAGATGATTCTCTACTTCCAAACTATTGCTGCTGACACCAATGGGAAGAATAATGGGAGTGGGGACTATATTTGTGGGACATGGAACAAATTGTTGCCTTTGCTAGAAGGAAAAAAATCAGCATCTGATGATAGCATAACATATTGATCTGCTGTGGCCTCGCCATTTCACTACAGCAAAGAACAAGGGATGAGTAGCCACTAAGCAGATCTTTACTAATGAAAATCTTGTAACTTCAGTGATAGATGCAGTGCAATTTAAGGTGGACGATGTGACAAATCATATTTTCGGTGACAGCTGCTTTTAGATAAAATTAAGGCCGATATTTTAGCAGAGAGCTCTGAGAGTGATATTCTAGTGAGCTCATTTTAGTGCAAACTCTGTAGTATAAGTTTAAGGAAGTGATGAGATTCTTTACTAAGTGTTAGGATGCCTTAGTTTTCCCACAAACTTTAGGGTTCTGCATCTACTGAAGTATCTTGGAATTTAATTTCATGACACTTCTCCCCTCATCTCAAGACTGCTTTCTGGATTAATTGCTGTCATAAACATATAGCTAAAGGTAGCATAAAACCCCTTCTTTACCTGTAAGGGGTTAAGAAGCTCAAATAACCTGGTTGGCACCTGACCAAAAGGACCAATAAGGAAAGAAGATACTTTCAAGTCGGCGGGGGGAGAGGGGGGGGAGATTTTGTTTGTGCTCTCTTTGTTTGTTCCCTCCTGGTGAGAGAGAGAGAGACCAAGCAGGTAACCCACTGAAATGATACATCTAAAATTACAGAAATTGTAAGTAATAGCAAAGAAATGCGTTAGATTATCTTTTGTTTTAGCTTGTGAATTTTCTCTATGCTAAGAGGGAGGTTTATTCCTGTTTTTGTAACTTTTTTCTTTATAATAAAGTTCTTCTTTTAAGAACCTGATTGGTTTTTAGTGTCCTAAAAACCCAGGGGTTTGATCTGTGCTCACTTTGTAACCATTGGTTAGTATATTATTCTCAGGCCTCCCCAGGAAAGGGGGTGAATATTTTGGGAAAACAGGGACTCCTAGTGGCCCTTTTTCCTGGATTTGTATCTAAATCACTTGGTGGTGGCAGCAATACTGTCCAAGGACAAGGAAAGGATTTGTGCCTTGGAGAAGTTTTGACCTAAGCTGGTAGAAATAAGCTTAGGGGGTCTTTCATGTGGGTCCCCACATCTGTACCCCAGAGTTTGGAGTGGGGAGGGAACCCTGACAATTGCTCTTTATATTTATGTTTTTCTGGACTGCATTAATAGCTGTTTTCTTTAAAGCATTTTACAGTTCTCTAGACGCAGACATGGATTATTGTATTTTTGTTCCTTTCACTCTTGGAACTTTTAAAATCTGATTTTATATAAGTAACTTTTGGGAAGATTATGGGGCCATCTTTTAGTATGGCCCTTTTTTCATTCAAGTGGTAATATTTTGACAGGAAAGACTGTCTTGCAGTGCTGGGTAGAGATGATTCCAAGGTAGCCATGTTTTGTAGAAACTTGTTGGTCAGCTTTAGCTTTGGTAAAACTAATGTTGGAGTGGGATGGGTCCAGAATCCATTTGACCAGAACTAGCAGAGAGCTTAGGGGGGAAAAGTTTTTGGTAGCATTCCATCTCTGTAATGGACAAATTAGGAGCTTTTCATTATGCAAAACCTCAACTGAGGTTGGTTTTTAGATCCAGGTTCTATTTATTCCAAACCTGTAAAATTTTGGAGACTCAGATAAAAGTATAAGGGTTTGGTCCATCTCTAATACAAAAGAGAGAAACCCTTTTTTAAAAGTAAAAAGTGTAATAACAAAGTGCAATAAATAAATAAATAAATAATGACTTTCCATGATGATTTCCAAAGTTTCAGGTGTGTAAGTTACATCAACATTTAACTGGATCAGATTCTCTCATCCCTCACTTACATCATCATCTTTTTGCTCAGGCTGCTGCTTCAGTGCCTCATGAATGGCTGGTTCCCTTGCGGATTAAACAACAAATATAATTTCCTCATAGACGATGTAATTGCTGTGCAGCAATAGAAAGAATAGAATATGGGACTATGACTCAGCGCTTGGAATACTGTGGCCAAAAAAGAGGTATAAGAAGTGATGAATACATTGGAGATTTCTGCACAGAAATAACATTTTTAAGTACACACTTGGCCTGTAAAATTAAAGAGCTTAAGTACTTGACTAATATAACTGGGGCAAGAATATAAAGCAGTTTATGTTCCTCTAAGTTGGCAAGTCACGACATCTGCACCTGCTATTACCACTAGAGCTAATGTTCTGGCAGAATTCCTGTGATTGCCCTGATTCTAAAGGCTTTCAAATTCAGCTCTGTTGCTTCCTAAAGCAATTGGTCAGCTGATGATGCTGATATTTATAACCCTGAATATATTTTCAATTCATTCTTCTCACATTTATGTACTATTGGCCAAATTTTACATGAGGTAAATGCACGTAACTCCCCTTGACTTCAGTGGGGGCTGAAAGTATGCAGCTGTGGGCACAATTTGGCTGTATGCGTTTATTTTTTTTAAACAACATCTGTTGTAAGAAGACTGCATCTTGATAAGGCCTCCAAAATACGTCTTTGCATATGGATAGACTAATTCCCAAAGTTACAAACTCTTTTCTTAAATGAGGAGACAGTTTGCTGGAGTAAATCTCAATTTTCTGCTGACATTATCACTGGAGAAATGAAAAATAACCCCATAAACTTTTGCCAACCTGCATCACACAAAGATGCATCTGAGGAAGTGTCAGGAGGTTGAAGTTCAAACCTGGCAACACCTCCCTGTGACAAGAGTCAGTGGCTGTGTCGCCTAGCGGCGAAAGTCAACGGCCAAGGATAGGGGAATCGAGGCCTCCCTGTTTCACTGGGTTTTGACCCAGGGCACTATGAGTAACAGTTCAGTTGTATCGCCAGAGGGCAGGCGCCCCTACGCCTGCTCCCTGGGCCACTTCCTACCCTGGCTTCAGTTCCTCCACTGCTGCCAATGGTCTGTGTCTGGATTCCCCCTGGAGTCCTCTCTGATTTTGTTCCAGAGGGTTTTCCTCTATCAGTCGTGGCCTATCGTTCTCGGTCCCTGCAGATGAAGGGCCTACGGTGGCTTGACAATGGGGCATGGTCCCGGTCGTTGAAGCCCCAGTGGCTTCTCTGAGGCAGCTTGCAGTGCACAACTGCTCCCCTGCTCTGTCCACCCTGACTGAGCTGAGTTGCTCCATTTTGAGCTCAGCCACGACTGTGAGCATGCCCAGCAGGTGCAGCTTGGCAGGGCCTTCTGGGCCCAGAGCTGCTCAATAACCCTTAGTTTACCAGTGTGGGGCTCATGCTCCCTACCACAGGAAGCAGAAGTAGAGCTGGGTTTTTTCTCCATACAAGCAATAACCAAAGCTGAAGCTCCTGTATCAATTAGAAGATCATTAGGCCAGTGATGGCCAAAGGGCTAAATATGAGACAGTCCCTATTTTATTAAAGTGCTGGGCCTGGTGTGGTCACCCCAATTTGCCCTACCCAAGGGACGGCTCTGCCACTCCAATGAGGGGTGGTAGCTATGTCCACAGAAGCACTTCTGTCGGTGTCACTTATGTCACTCAGAGCGGTGTTTTTTTTCACATCCCAGAGTGACATAAGTTATATCAACAAAAGTGCTGGTATAGACATAGCCTAACATTCTACCCTTACAGATGCTACAGACCACTTTGGGAACAGAGCACATGAGCACGGTAGGACAAAGTCTAACACCTCTCTTTGCTAAGGCAAAACTCTGATTTAGGTGTCGTTGTGAATAGAGCTATTTGTACCTGTTCTATACTCAAACACTGAGCCTACTCCACACAAATTACCCAGACTTGCAAAATTACCACCTCTTCACCCATGCCCTGAGGATTACTTTTGAGACATTTCTTTCACTTATCCCGCACTGTGCCCTGGAGATGAGAGTCATGTATAGCACTAGATTGCTGATGGCATAAAATGTTGTAGCTGTGTCAGTCCCAGGATATTAAAGAGATAAGGTGGGTGAGTTAATATATTTTATTGTACTAGTTTCTGTTGGAGAGAGAGAAGCTTTCAAGCTACACAGACAGGGCCGTCCCTAGCTATTCTGGGGCCCTACGCAGCCCCCCCATGGGTGTGTGTCTGTGTGTGGGGCCCCAGGCCTCAGTGGGGGAGGGGGGCGGGGCTGGCCCCAGGCCTCCATGGGGGGGCAAGGCTGGCTTAGGGGAGGGGGAAACCACCCCCCAGCACTCACCGGTGCGCAGCTGGGGCTGGGCCACAGCACTTCCCGCTGCCGGTGAGTGCAGGCCCGGCCCTGCTGCAGTCCTCAGGAGAGTGGGGGCGGGGCGGGGGCGGAGCAGGGATGGGAAGAAGCGGGGCTGGGGTGGGGAAGGGGCGGGGCAGAGCAGGGGCGGGGGCCATGGGGAAGAGGTGGAGCAGGGGCTGGAGCAGCACGCAGCTGCACAGGGCACCGGGAAATTTGGTGCCCCAAATTTCCTGGTGCCCTACGCAGCTGCGTACTTTGTATATGGGTAAGGACGGCCCTATACACAGAGCTCTTCCTCAGGTCTGGGAAAGGTTCTCAGGCCTTGGCTACACTGGCAATTCACAGTGCTGCACTCGCTGCGCTCAGGGGTGTGAAAAAACACCCCCCGTGAGCGCAGCGAGTGCAGTGCTGTAAAGCGCCAATGTAATCAGCGCCTACAGCACTGCATGCTCTCTCGCAGCGCTGCAAGCTACTCCCCTCGGAGAGGTGGAGTACTTGCAGTGCTGCGAGAGAGCTCTCGCAGCACTGGCGGCGCGACTACACTCGCGCTTCACAGCGCTGCTGCGGCAGCGCTGTGAATCCGCGAGTGTAGCCAAGGCCTCAGAGTGTCACAGCTAAATACAAGATCAAACAGATAGTTTAGCATAAGTAGTTAGCACATATTCTAAGGGACCATTCAAGGTGAAGTGGCCCATTTACACCTCTGTAGTCATAGGACAAAGAAATGGCGGGGGAGGGTCTAGTGGGTTACTGATTGTTGTTATAAGCCATAAATCCGAAGTCTTTATTAAGACCATGTTTTTAATGTCTAGAAGAGTTATGATTTTTTCTCTCAGGCCTATTTTTTGAAAGGCTATGTCTACACAGCGCACTTTACAATGGCGTGGTTGAGCTGCTGCAACTGCGCTGTTGCAAGGTGCGCAGTGTGGCCGCTGTTTAACATAGGCACCGACTTCCCTGCTTTCACCTGGGTGCTTGACTCCCCCACTGCCCCCACCCCCACTCCACCCCTTCCATGCAGCCCCATTGCACCTCTTCCCACCCCTGCTCCGCCCCTATTCCAACCCCTTTCCCAAAGTCCCCGCCCCAACTCCACTCCCTCCCTGCCCCTATTTCAACCCCTTTCCCAAATCCCCACCCTGGCCCTACCTCTTCCCTGCCTCCTCCCCGGAGCATGCCACATTCCCACTCCTCCCCCTCCCTCCCAGCACACCACCAAACAGCTGTTTGGTTGTGGCCGGGGGCGGGAAGCGCTGGGAGGTAGGCAGAGGAGCAGGCACGTGGCACACTCGGGGCGGGGGAGTTGACACAACACACCTTTCAAGATCCAGGGCTCTTAAACATGCCTATCACAATATGTGGTGTACCTCATCCAGTACACTAAGTGCCCCAATAAAATCTCTGTGGGTGAAACCATACAGTAACTACACTGTCAAGTGTCTATCACGCAACATGGTGGTGCTGACCCCTGATGGAGAAATGGTTTAAAGCAAATAGCATGAAATTCAATAAGGACAAATGCAAAGTACTCCTTTTAGGAAGGAACAATCAGTTTCACACATACAAAATAGGAAATGACTGCCTAGGAAGGAGTACTGCGGAAAGGGAACTGGGGGCTATAGTGGATCACAAGCTAAATATGAGTGTTACTAAACAGTGTAACAGTGCAAAAAAAAGTAAACGTCATTTTGGGATGCATTAGCAGGAATATTTAAGCAAGACATGAGATGGAATTCTTTCATTCTACTTCACACTGATAAAGCCTCAGCTGGAGTTTTGTGTCCAGTTCTGGGCACCACATTTCAAGTAAGATGTGGACAAATTAGAGAAAGTGCAACAAACATTATTAAAGGTCTAGAAAACATGACCTCTGAGGGAAGATTGAAAAAAATGGGTTTGTTTAGTCTGGAGAAGAGACGACAGAGGTGACATGATAACAGTTTTCAAGTACATAAAAGGTTGCTACAAGGAGGAGGTTGAAAAATGGTTCTTGTTAATCTCTGAGGCTAGGACAAGAAGCAAGGGGCTTAAACTGCAGCAAGGGAGGTTTAGGTTGGACATTAAGAAAAACTTCCTAACTATCAGGGTAGTTAAGCACTGGAACAAATTGCCTAGGGAGGTTGTGGAATCCCTCTCATTGGAGGTTAGACAAACACCTATCAGAAATGGTCTAGTTATTACATAGTCCTGCCTTGGGTGTAGAGAACTGCACTAGATGACCTTTTGAGGTCCCTTCCAGTCCTACACTGCTATGATTCTATGAAGAAAGTAGATTTTTGCTGGTGAAGGCGAAGATCTCTTATGCTCTATATATCCTAATTAATATATATGGACCAATAAAGATGATCCAGGTTTTTAATTTTTTTTCCAAATTAATTAATATTCCACTAGAATAAATCATCATAGCAGGGAATTTTAATAAGGTGTTGGACCTTTTTTCAGCCAACTCAGGCTTCCCCAGTATGTATAATCACTTGTTAGAAAGATTATAAAAGACTATACAGGAAGAATTGGGGTTAAACGATGTGTGGCGGTTGCAGAACCCTACAACGAAGGATTTTACTTTTCTTTCCTGCCCACATTCCATATGTTTATGAATAGATTTTTTCCTGATTTCTATGAATCTGGTGGACTCAGTACTTAATAATGAAATCAAGTCTATCACGCTCTCTGATCATTCACCAGCAATATTAGAATTTTCCCCTCCTGAGACAAATTGGATTTGTAAAGGATGGAGACTGAACGCCTCTCTTTTGAAAGATAAAAATTCAGAACTATGTCATACAAATTCGTTTTTTCTTGAAAATGAATGACACATTGGAGATAGCCCATTCCACCCCATGGGATACACTAAAAGCTTTTATTAAGGCTGGATCATTTCCTAATCATCAGGTAGAAAGAGGGCTAGCCAGGCTCATCTCCTGAAATTAACCGAACAATTTAAAGCTATGGTTTTGGAATGTTCAAACTACTCCTCCCAAGAAAAACCTTAAAAAATTAATCAAGCTTTGGTATGAGGTAGACAGACTGACTTCAGCATGAGCTGAATTTGCTCTTTTTAGAATTAAACATACTGAGTGTTGAGGGAGAAAGTGGGGAAAATTTTCAGATACAGATTAACAATGAGAGGTCAAAGGTCCCAAATAGTATCACTCATATCAGAACAAGGGCAGGTTATTACTTATCAAAAAGAGTTCAATGATCAATTTTTGAATTTCTACCAGGCTCTTTACAATAATGATTCCCAACCTGACACAAAAGAACTGAATAATTTCGTTAAAACTCTTAACCTTCCACAAATCTCAGAAGAGCAGCAGGCCAGGTTAGCCTCTCCCTTGCAATCAGAGGAAATAATCCAGGCCATGGAGGAAATGAATCCAGGCAAAATTCCCGGCCTTGATGGCCTACCAATGGAATTCTATCAATGTTTCAAAGAAATTCTGTCCTTAAACTGTTATAAATTTACAAAGATGCTTTAAAGAAAGATACCTTACCACCTAATATAAGGGAAGCCCTAATTATTCCCAGGATCCTTTTTATTCTGAATTCCCTCCCTATCCATGTTCCTCCCTTTTATTTTACCAAAAATCAACAACATGTTCAGGTCATTCTTGTGGGGTGCTGTTAACAAACCCAGCATCTCCTTACAAAGACTACAGCTCCTTATCAAAACAGGCAGTTTTAGATTTTTGAACCTTCAACTTTACCATCAGGCAGTAATTCTTAGCCAAATAACTCAGTGGCTCATTCCCTCATGCAGTAGACTCCGGATTGGCTCTAGCTGGAAGCAGAATTGGTTGCTCCTTTACTCCTTTTCAATTTGCTGCACTTTGATTACTACCAATTCCCTAAAGAACAATTACCAACTATTGTGGCAGTGAGAAATATTTGGCATATGATATACACTAAATTTAAAAATAACCCCTTCTGCATACCAAGGCTCCTATCTGGGGTAACTCGAAACTCTGCATAACAGGCAACTCCATCTTCAGCCAGATTGAATTAGGAAATGAATTTTGACCATCAGTCAATTTATTGAAAATGATACTTTCCTCCCTTTTACAGTTTTAAAAGAAAGGTTCAATGAAGAGACTAAGAAGGAATCCCAATATATCCAATTTAAACATGCCATCTCCTATCTGTTCAGCCCCTCTGACTTTGCTACCCCTGACCTACCTGAACTATTTTCATTTCTCCAAGTATAATCCAGATTGCCAAAACTGATGGCAACACTATATGCACACTTGGCCAACAAATTTGAAGTAAACGCCCTAAAAAAGAAATGGGAGGAGGAACTAGGCCAATTATTTTCTGCTAACCAATGGAAAACAATTTTAGCCAGTGTTTCAAACTGCTCCTTGAATCTCCATTTAAAATTAATCCATCAGAAATCATAAAGAGGATGCACTGAACCTCCTCTGACTATTCAAAACAAGTGCCGCTAAGTCAGATAAACGTTTGCATCATGATGCAGCAGAGGCTAACTTAACCCTTAGGCTCTGGGAATGCTCTTGCACTCTAAGATTTTGGGAAAAACTGAATTGGAGAGTAATATTTTTCCTAGCAAATAAAGTTATGTGACAAGTTAACATGTAATTTTAAACCTAATGGATATTAACTGGAAGCTGATTAAATCTGAAAAACTTTGTCTAAGCAGAGCACTACTAATTGCTAACAGAATAGTACTGCAAAAATGGAAATCCAGAATGCGACCAAAAATTGACGACTGGAGCACAGACATCATAAGCTTGGCCTCCATAGAAAGAATTGTATACTGCAACTGAAATGCCCAAGAAAAATTCTCAGAGAAAAACATAGCCAATAGTATATCAGGAATTTGGTTGGTATCAAACAGATTACTGCTGTTGAGATTTAACACCTCTTTGATCAGAATTTGCATGCTAAAAGTTTATGCCCCAATGGAAAACTGCAAAAAAGCTGTGCTGGACTATTTTTATGACCAATTGGAAAACAGTAATTTAAAAAAAGGGGGAGATGTGCTGATATTAATGGGTGACTTCAACACTAAGATAGGAAAAGACTGAGTGGCTGACATAGTTGGAGACCATGAATTAGGATTTAGGAATGAAAGAGGAGATAGACTGATTGAATTTGCAAGCAGGAATGATCCAGCCATCTGCAATACATGATTTCAGCATCACTCGAGAAGATTATATACATGATGAAGCTCTGGAGATGAACCAGGACACACTATATGGAGTCAATAAATTAAATTTTAATACCAAAAAGATTTCATAATACATTTTTAAATGCCAGAAGGTTTCCGTTGGCAGACTGCAATAGTGATCCCAATCTGCTTGCTGTCTAGCTGAGACTAACGTTAAAATACATTCCCTAAAAGATACAAACTATTACAGATTGATGTGTACAGACTCAAACAGCAACAAAAATGCATGGAATACACTTAAAAAATCAACCAGAGTCTTAATGTCTCCCACAAATACAACAATGAAGACACTGTGATGCTGGTAGACCAGGTACCAGTTCTTGCCAAGGCTGTAGGCATCAACTGAGTACTGAAAAATTCATAGCTGGAAACCAAACCAGCTCACCTGTATGTTAGTATTGTTCAAGATAGGCATTAGACTTGTAAATATATATTTAGTGTTTAGACTTTATAAAATGCTTATAAGTTGCTGTATGCAATAATCTTACTGGTAATGTCTGTATCCCATGCTATAAGGTAATATGAAAACTTGGCTTTGTAATTGTAAAAATGTCTGCTCTGAACTTGTGTACCCAGGCACAAGAAGTGGTTCCTCTGCCCATCAAGGAGGACTATCAAAACTAAACTAGCCATTGTGAAACATCATGATACAAACACTGGGTTAATAGCCCTCTCACACTCATGAAGGTGCTACGTGCAAGGAAGCTCACCCCATCAGACTGAATGCTGGAAGAGAGAAATTAAGATAGCTGATGTGAAAATTCTTCATCGCTTTGCTGTTTGGACTCTGTCAGGGAAAAGAAAACAAAGATCCCCAGGGTCAACCTGCCTTAGCCCTGAAAGACATCCAGTGCTCACAGCTTACTACAACTCTGTCACCTTTTGGAACAACAGACTGTAACTCATTTGTGTATATATGTTATCTGCTTTAACTTGTAAATAAATCTTTTCTTTTTTCCCCCCTTAGTTAGTTTACTATAGGATTGGCTATATACTAAATAATCCTTAGTTAGTTTACTATAGGATTGGCTACTAGCATTGTCTTTGGTATGAGATCTGAGGTACAAACTGACCTGGCATAAGTGACTTGGCTCTTGGGCCTGGAAGCAATCTGAATCTTTTGTGATCTTTGGTGTATGGCAACCAACTATCACTAGTCCAGCTTGCCTGGGTGGCATGATAGACTGGAGTGCTCAAGGGGACTGTATGTGACTCCGTGGTAAGACAGTTTTAGTGTTTCAGGAGTTCACATTTGTTACTATGTTGGTGAAATCTAATTACAGAACATACAGCCAGTTTGGGGTGTCTGCCCTGCTTTTTGACAGTCTGCCCTGAGGTTGGCACTCAGGGGCATGAACTACTCCAGACAGCATGGCAGTTCCTTCATAGAGGACAATTTGAAATTTTTTAAGAAAACAGTATATGCAGCCACTATATTGGTACTGGGAAAGAAAAGATGTAATGCTAAGCAACAATGGATGACTGATGAAATTGTCTTGCATCTGAAGAAGTGAGGTTCTTACCCACGAAAGCTTATGCTCCCAGTACTTCTGTTAGTCTCAAAGGTGCCACAGGACCCTCTGTTGCTGATGAAATTGTAAATCTAATAAATGCAAGAAGAGAATGCAAAGATAGAAGTGAGGAATACTGAAAGTTACACAAACAAAGAGATTAATTGCACCATAAAAACAAAACGATGAGACAAATACAGAAGTCAAGAAAAGGAATTAGCTGCATTAAACACTGTTTAGGATAGCAGAGTGTTCTACGAAACCAAGAGCATACTGGATGAATGGAATATATGAAGTAACTTTCTGATGATCTGGAAGATACAGCCTTTGAAAGAGGGGAAAAAAGGCACTGCATATTACAGTATGGGAACTAGAAAGAATGCTAAAAAGCATAAAGCATGGCAAAGCAGCTGGGGAGGAAGGTATTATGGTTGAAATACTGCAATCTCTGAATGAAGATTCAATAATATAACTGCTAAAACTTTCCAATCAGTTATACACACAAGGAGAATTTCTAGAGGACTTCAAAAGGTCAGTCTTCAATCCTCTACCAAAGGTTAATGTTAGAGAATGTGAAAAACATCAAACTATAAGCCCAATAGGCCACACACAAAGTTTTGTTGAAAATCATCAGCACACAAATACATCAACGTCTTGAGACAAGAATTAGCAAAACTCAGTTTGATTTCTGCCCAGGAGAAGGTACAAGGGAGGCAATCTTTGCCCTGAGGATCTTTATACAAGTGTGTGATAGAAGTGCAAAGAGAAATTTAAATGTGCTTTGTGGATTTTGAGAAGCCTTTTGATAAAATTCAATATAACATTATACATATTCTTGAAGAATGTAATATTGACTCCCAAGATTTACAGTTAATATAAAGCTTGTATTGGGAACAGAAAGCAGCAATTTGAATATTGCAGCATCAAGAAAGATGTACATCAAGGTTACATTCTATCTCTGCCACTATTTAACATATACGTAGAAGGTAAAATGAGGGAAGGTTTAGAAGACCAAGACCAACCAAGGCATAAGGTTCATAGTGTATACATCAACAATATAAGATATACTGATGACCTAGTTTGCATCGCTTAGATATGGAAGAACTTCAGAACATGCTTGCTGCTGTGAACAATGGCAGCAAGAAATACGGAATGATGATCAACATTAGGACGATAAAAAATATGATAACGAGTAAACACAGTAACACACAAGGTAGGCAACACCTACACCTCAGTGGTCAAGCAGTGGAACAAATGAATAGATTCCCTACTACAACTCTCCTGTAGGGATGGACACTTAAAAAGGATACTGAGAGATCACTCAGAATGTTTGAGTTTTGGTGTCATAGAAGAATGTTAAAAATTAGCTGGATAACCAAAAATATGAACAATGAGGTGATAAGGAGAATGAATCTAAAAAGAGCCCAAGTACTTGAGACCATAGGTCAAAGAATAGCATCTTTCTGCAGACACATAGCTCTCTGATTGCAGAGCGACTTGATTCTGGCACTCAGACTATCACAGGCAAACCAGGAAGAAAAAGAAAGGGAGCCAGTTCTATCAGAAACATCACCAGATGGACTGGTATCCAAAGGAGAGTGGAAGTTTTACAACTCTGTCATAACTATGAAAAGTAGAAGGTGATGGCTAACAACCTATGCATCAGCAACATCACTTGAAGAAGGGGAAAGTAAAAACAGAGCTACAATATTGTCTGGGTAATAAAAAATTCCTGTTGGTATTCTCTTCTTCAAATCTGATGGTATAGTCAGTTAGAACTAACTTTCTAATACAGGCCCTGACATTTGCCTACATGCCAATTTTTATAAAACAAATAAGCCAAAAAGAAAAGAAAAACTCTGTTACTAATCATCACCTTAATGTCTTTTCTTTCAAGGACCTTAAAGTTCTTTCCACAAGCTAATTAACCATATCAACGTCTACCCAAATTCCACACACAATCCCAGATTATCTCAGTGGTTCATATAAAATGATCAGTAGTGAAATAGTTAATTTGGGATATAAACTGGCATAATCAGACTTCAAATATATCTTAAACGCTTCACACCAATCTCTCAGCTATTATTTCCATCTGGATAAAGATTATGCAGGATAGCACTATATCCAATTCATATTCAGAAGGGTACATCTACAACCAAGAGGATGAGAAAGAATGTGAAACTTTTTTTTTTTGAAAGCAGACATTCTGCAGAAATTGATGAAACCACCAAGTAGGTTCTGATGGGGTGTGCCACCATGTATCTGTTCAACTGTAACCATAATACAGCATCAAAAGTCATTTGCACCTAACTCACCTGGATAGAAAGATGTGATGTAAAGAGTAGAATAATAAAATTCACAATAATTCCCTTCGCAACGTGACAACATTCACACAAATAGGAGACAAATTTTGGAATTTCAAGAATTAAAACAAACTGACTTGCCTCTCTGAACTCTGTTCATTTGAATGAACTTTCGTGTCTCAATTGTGTGCAAGCAGAGCACATGAGTCTTACTCAAAGTGGGGTGGATTGCAAAATAAGTACCACAAGCAACTGCACTCACTGCAACAGAGTTGAGATCCAAGAAGATAGGGACTGTGATCAGCCCAAGGAAGGGACAAAGGAATCAGGCACCAGCCAAGCTATGCAGCATACTTCCTTGGGGGGGGTGGCGGGGGGGAACCTCAAACATTTTCACTGAAAATGCTGCATGACTTAATGCTGTACAGAGCAACATTGTTTCTCCTTCTGAGTCCTTTGGCCCTGTTATGTGAAGGCCACCAGGGATGTCAGTGGCAGCCTGACACAGGGGAGAGCTTTGCTTGTGATATGGAAGGAAACATCAGAGCCATGCAGAAGGAATCAGGGTATGTGCATGTGGACAGAAAATCTGTGGCATTACAGCTACATGTGTGTGTGTACCCATTCTCAAAAAACTTTTGCCTGTGTATTGCCAGGTTCTGACTGCCTCCCCATTTAGGAAAACTAGGTGGTCTAGTGGACAGGATACCAGATCTGGGGTCAAGAGATCCAAGTGCTATTTGCTGTGCTGGTAACTTACTTTGTAACAACCTTGGGCGAGTCAATTAACCTCTCTGTGCATTAATTTCCCATCTGTAACACTGGGAGATTGTAATTCTTACTCGCTTTGAGATCTTTTTGATGTTGTTGCAAGGCAGATATGCCCCGTCACCTCCTAGGGGCATAATGACCCTGTGGCCACATCCAACAGACAGCTCCTCCTGTTAGGGCAGTAAAGCCTAATGGTCAGGATCAGAGGGACTGTCCTTAGATTCGGGACAGTCAGGCCTAGTGGCCAGGGTCAACAGGAACGCCCTTTGGTGCAGGGCAGTAGGGCCTAGTGGCCAGAGTCAACAGGGCCGTCCTTCTGCTTCAGGCAGTGTGGCCTAGTGGCCAGCGGGGGATGGGCTGCCACCCCGGGGGAGGGGGGTTGGAGAAGGGGGCATTTGGCAACCAGGGTAGAGGGACCTGGATCCTCCCTACTCCACCAGGTCCCAGCCCAGGGCCTTGTCAGCAGCGAGTTTATCCACCACTGGGTCAGTGGGGATCCATCTGAAACATGCTGACTCAGTTCCCAGTTTGACAACCGGATTAATGTCTAGTTCCTGGGCCACTTCCTACCTTGTCTACCTGCTCTGTAGTCCGCAGGCCCTTTGGTTCTCCTGGGTAGTTGGCAGGCAAAGTTCCCAACAACTCCTTCTCCTCACAGGCACCCATGGCCAGCCGGGTATTTGCCTGGGTCTCGGCATGCCTGGCCTCTTCAGGCCAGGGCTACGACAGCTCCCAGGCAAGAACTTGCAACACATGTGCTCTCTCCTCACTGGTCAGCCCAGACTGAGCTGGGCTGCTCCCTTTTATAATGTGGTTCCAGTTGGAGCATGCCCAGCAGAGACGAGGGGGCATGGCTTCTTTAGCCCACATTATGGGGATTAACCCCTTCCTGTCAGTGCGGGGTAGGTATACCCTAACATAGATGTCAATAAGTGCTCAGATAGCTTGGTGATGAATTGTGTTTTAAAAACCTAGAAAGATAGAAGCATCTGTGGATGGAAAGCACTATCTAACTGTTAAATAACATTGCTATGTACCATAGCTGGCACCGGGCTGAAGAGGAGATTATATGGGTGGACAAAAGAAGCAGATTTTCTGTAACATTTTGCTCATGGAGGATCTGATCCAAACCCCTTTGAAGTCAATGGAAGTCACTCCTTGCACTCCAATGAGCCTTGGCTCAGGCCCAGAGAAAGGACAGAATGTGGCCATGGTGAACCCAGAGACCAATAATGTTTGAAAATTAATTTTTATCACTGCCATAACTCACTCTGGGTCTGGAATTAAAATCAACTACTGTAAATAGCAGGATTTTATTATGTTTGACTGTGACCCAGGGTAAATTAGTTATTTTTTTCCATTTTTTATTGATGAAGTGAATTGTGTGCAGAATCAGGCAGATAAAAGCCTTCTTAAAGAAAAAGCACACGAAGACATATAGTACTTATCTGTCAAACAAGTGGCATCCTTTTTACTGTGTGCAGTATTTCAAATTAACCTGAGTAAGGGCAAGCTTGTCACCATACTTTTCTCTATAGAAAGGGCTTCACCCAATATAAAGAGTGACAATTTTTCAAACCACTATTAATAGAATGACTAGTTTAGTGTATTCAGTTTAAACTAGGTTACCTGAGATGCACCAGAGCTGTGTCAATTGCTGAAAAGCAGCCAGGCTTTGCAGGGATGGAGCAAATTCTCCCGCGAGTCTCCAATTCCTTTCAATGGTGAGTCCCATGAGATCTCATTCTAGGCCCTTTGAGACCTGGATGCTCTTCTGAGGCTGACAATGTGTGAAACGTTGCCTTTGAACAATGGAAACAATGCTTTGTAATTGTATTTATTTATGGTATGCAGAGCCTTTGATCATTAGTTCTTATTTAAAATAGCAATACAAATGCAGGATAATATCCAGCTAGAAAAATAAACTCACACAGTTATATATTTAGGATTTCTTCTACTTTGTTTCAGAGTTATTTTTGAACAGTTTAGTCAAACTGTTCAGTCTGCATTGTCAAGGACAGAGCCTTCTGCTTTACTTCTAGATTTATTTTCAGTTGCACCTCTCAAGTTCCATAGACGCATCAGATTAGATTAGTGCTGTGGTCATGACTAGATGTGCTGTAAAGCTTCATGTTTCTTGAGAAAGCACCAAAACAGAAGCTTGAATCTCGAGAGTACCAACCACATGGAATAAATCTTTATCAGTGTAGTAAGAACTCCCCATGCTGAGGTTCCAGGCTGGATATCACCACCTCTGGAGAAAATGAGCACACTGGAATTAGGAACTCCCACGTTCTAATGCCTGCCTTGAAGTAAGGTCTGGGCCAAGTAAAAGTAACATCCCTTCTCCTGGCCATAGTTAGAGATGAGGTGTGAGGATTTGCGTGTCTAAATTAGCATAATTTACATATTGGAGGGCTGAAAGTTGGTGTAAATTACACCAATTTCTATTCTGCTGGATTTTGCTAGTATATCTTTTTCTCAATCTAAACAGAAAATGAAAAACTTGAACAAGTGTAATCAGGTTAGAGTGTATTGTCTTGTGGCAAGAGGAATGTTGATCTTTTTGATTAGAGCACACAAGGTTGGCAGTCACTGGCTGCAAGATGGGAACAATTCAACATACCTCAACTTCTTAGCACTTAACTATTAGTATTAATTAACTGTTGTACACCAATGCATAAAGGCCCCACCTGAGATCAGAGCTTCATTGCACAAGGGGTTGTATGGCCTGATAATAAACAGTCCGAAGAAGTGGGCTGTAGTCCACGAAAGCTTATGCTGTAATAAATTTGTTAGTCTCTAAGGTGCCACAAGTACTCCTGTTCTTCTTCTTAGTCCCCAAAAAGTGTAGAATCCAAATAGGGGAGAGAGGCAAGGGGTTGGAGAAAGGAAGTATTATTATCCTCATTTTGCAGATGGGGAATGGAGTCCCAGAGAGATTAAGTGACTTGCCTGAGGACACAGAAAGTCTATGGTAGAGGAAGAAACTGAACCCAGATCTCCTCAGTCCCAGTCTACTGACTTCAGACCATGCCATTAGATCATCCTTATTCTTTAGCGACCACAATTCTGGGTGCTATAGAAAACCCTAAAATGGAGAGAATTATACTATTAGTTACTATTTGTATAGTGCTGCAACTGTGAAGCACTCTTTAAATGCCTCACTATTATTATAAATATGACAATCTTTTTCTAACGATTTGACATGGGGATGGAGGGATCAAAAAGTTGTATGACCCAAAGGAAACCTAATAGAAAAATCTCATAATGCTGCTTGGGGGAGCTATGAAGATTATCAGCCACCCTTCAGCAGATGAGAAACCATTACAAGTGGATGCTACTGTTGGTATGAACACTATCTAATGGAGGCAAGTAGAAAAATCAAAGCCCTCGCTTTGAAATATCGAGTCCAAAACTATCAGGACACAAGGAATTTGTTAAGAGTTATGGGCCAACTTCACCACAGACTATTCATTGCAAAGGGTCATTGTTTTAACTGGAATACCCTGGGCAAAGGCTGTAGGTTCTGTTATAAATTTGCACACTTCTGTTTGATTTAAAAAAAAATCAAAACCCAAGCACAAAACAAAAATATTTTCTCAAGGACAATGAGCTAAATATTCACCTCTTCCCAGGATCCTCCTGCAGAAGTGCATCCAGGGAGGTGAGGCTTCATGGATGTGACGGAGGGAGGCAGGCCACATGTCAGAAGGGCAGGACTAGAGGATGGCTGCTTTCCACAGGATTGCTGCCCCATATCTCTCATGGAGAGCCCTCATATAAGTTCATGATGATCCTATCAGCAATAATTTAGACTGGTTACCCCATTGTGAGAGAGGAGAGTTTAGAGGACAAAGGCATCTGGGAACCCCGTAGGAGCCTGCTCCTAATAGGACACGATGCCATGGAAACCAGGTGTGTGGCAGGTAGGCTGCAAAAGCACAGGACCTCCTTGCCAGTGGACCTTGTCTCTCTCAGGCAGATCTCCTGAGACTGATGGGTTTGAAGAGCCAAATGTCCTTCCCACTCCATGGGATGGGTTCAAAACCTACTCCTCAAGAAATGATCAGATGGAAACTCTAAGAGACCAAACTCTGAGCTTCCAGTTCTCACACAGGAAGATTCCACAAAGGATAATTTGGTCCAATGTGTTTAAAATAGTGTTGCCTATATACTATATGGGTCACTTCTGGAGACTTAGCAATGCAGTCAGTTTAAATCTGTTTTTTTTTTAATTGTCACCAGAGTTGCCTTTTCATTCCGCATCTCTTTGGTAGCTATTAATGTTGATAAATTACTAGGTTTTAATCACAGCATGGGGGGGAGAAAGATAGGCCCAGATGCTCCCTTTTGAAGTAAGTGAGTTACAGCAGTGATGATTTTAAAAAGAAACATTGGCAAAGAAAGAACTGATTGTGTCTCCATTCTCTGTGGAATTTTGAGTCACTCATGCAGCACAGTAGCTAGAGAGTTTGAGTGAGTCATGCATTACTAACTATGGGAAAAATGCTTTTTCTGAAACATTCAGTTATTACTCATATTTTCACTTCATATCAGCTGATATTAGTACCTTTATGCCACCTACCAGAGTTAAGATTTAGTGCAGTGCTTTACATAAAAGATGGATTGGATACAAGTCCCTTTTAAAACAGATGTATGGTATCTGGCATCAGATTCATTGTCTTTTATGTGAAATACTGTGAGTGCTGTTTAGGATTGTGTGAAAGTTATTATTTTTTACCAAAATTATTGCAAATATCTCTGAAGTTAGAACCCAGGGTGATCTCTCTTGATAACAGTCTTACATTTATATTGTGCCTTTCATCCCAATGTACTTTACTAACCGACAAACAAAGTGTACCCAGGGATCATTTCATCCACCAGTGAAACATAGCCATCTGTAGTGTGAACCATGGCAACTGTTCAACAGTACACAGCAAAGCTACACATCATTTTAGAGTAGAAGTTCATTATGCCGGAGCTGGAGGAGTAGAGCACAAAATGATCAGCAACAGTTTGTTAGAATTTTTAAATTCATTCATGTTGCTCACGTTCACACCCATTTTGTGGGAAGTGGTGTGGCCTACTGGACACGGCACTGCACTGGGACTCAGGATATGTCTACACTGCAATAAAAAACATGCAGCACTGAGTCTTAGAGCCCAGGTCAAGTGATTTGGGCTTGCAGAGCTTGTGCTGCAGGATTAAAAATAGCAGTGTAGACGTTTCCAAGAAGGTTGGAGCCCAAGCTCTGAAACATGATGAGGGTGGAAGGTCTAGGAGCCCGGCCTCCAGTCAAGTGGGAATGTCCATGCTGCTATTTTTAGCCCTGCAGCCCAAGCTCTGTTATCCCAAGTCAACTGACCTGGGCTCTGAGACTCGGTGCCTTGGGTTTTTCTTTGCTGTGAAACCTCCAAGACTTGGGTTCAGTTTCCAGCTCTGTCACTGGCTAAGGGCTAGGCAGATGGGAATAATGCTAGTGACTTTCTTTTAAAATGTTTAGAGAGCTCCGGATGAGAAGATAAGAGCTAGGTACTATTATTTTGTATTTCGTTTTTGTGAGCAGTCGAGTGATCCAACTTCCTGGCACAAATGCTCATCGCTAGTGAATTTCAGCATGTGTGCTGCATTAGCCTGTGGAGCTAATTGCCACAAGCCTTTACGGAGGCCAAGAGTTTAGTAGGATTCAGAAAAAGGGACTGGACATTTTTCTGGATAATGAGAACATCCAGTTTCATTAGAAAGGATTAAAAAACAAAACAAAACAATCACCATCCCCACAAGAGTTTTGGAAAAATCTTCACCTTCAGTGTTCAGGGCAGAAAGCAACTTGTAATTCAAGTGCAGTAGGAAGAAACTTTCCCTGCAGGGAGGTTATTACACAATTGCCTCTTGCAGAGTTTCAAGCCCCTTCCTTTGAAATCACTGACAACCGCCGTCAGGGTGTGGGTACTAAATTCAGGCTAGAGAACACAGGCTACACCACTCAAGTGCTGCTAACTCTCTAATGCCATCCCACGACTCTTCCCCTCTGCCCAGAAGAACAGACAAGTCTTCTTAGTGTATGCGCAATGTATCTCAGATGGCACGTGACCAGGGTTCACCACCGAATTTGGTCCGCTGTTTGGATCATTAGCTTCCCTGGCCCAGGCCAGGTACTGACGAGGAGTGTGACATGAACGCTGATCCATGCCCCCTGACAAATTCACCCACCATTCACAGGGAAAAAATCCTCCAGTGACTTAGCTTACTGCAGCACAAAGAATCAGAGGCTTACCCCCACCCCAGCAGTCCTAGAGACACACACAGGGGAGTGCAAAACCAATAAGGATGCCATAACTAGGGTAGGATGTTGCAGTGTGGCTGCTCACACCAAGGTTAGGCGAACCCAGGCACTCAGACCCAGATGCCAATCTCCTGCGTTACCTCTGCAGTGAAGACATAGCCACAGTCAATAACGTATTTACTTGGACATAGCCTCTTTCCCTGCACAATTCCCATGTACCAGACTATTGTCCCCTTAACATTCCCATAACATGTATTGACCATAATAGAAGTTCTGTGGTCATATTAACAGATTAATAGATTCCTCCCTCCTCAGTGTATAGCTGTCCAGAATTCTGCTGTGTGTGTGGCCCTGGAGCTCAGTCAGGCATGTGCTAGAGTACGTATCTCAAATGCAAGCAGATGGTCGTTTGCTCATATGAAATATGTAGGTTAAGCCCACAGAGGAATGAACCTACTATCCTAATATAGCTCAGACATACAGGGAAAGCAACTTCAATGGGATCAGCACCACTGAAAAGTCAGGCCACTTATTTAGTTTCCTATGGATTTAGATGCTTAATATTAGGCACCTAAGTTTGAAAATTTTGGCCAGGAAATAAGGCAGAATTAGTATCAAGAGGAATGACGGTATGTTCATTTGTCTCCAGTCTGGATTAAGGATTTGATTAGTTTAATTGATGCAACTGGCCCAAAGCTCACTGTCAGAAAAGCACAGAGTGATTTGTATATGATGGAAGAGTAGATCTAATAGGCCAGACGGAATAAGGATAGTTGTGTTTTTACATACCTTAAGCTTTAGGCTGTTAGTATTTCCATATGTAAGTCAGGGGTTGCTCTTCAGCAAAAGCAATTTGAAATACTTCGGCCAGCAGCAGCAATGTCCCTGTACAAATGTCTTCTCTATGCAACTTCTGCATTTCCCTGAGATTTAACTCACATGCTAGGTGCTTGGGTGTCGCTGCAAGGATGTATGTCATTCACAGTCACTCTCCTAAGCAGGTTTAACCAATATGCTGGTAAAAACACCAGAACCTTGTCTATATTAGGTATTAGAGCTAGGAATTATCATGATGGCTCTCTGGTGCAGCTGACCCAGTGGTAGCGCTGGTGAGAAACTTTTGGTTAAAATGCCCTAATGTAGGCACAGTCGGAGAGCCTGAGTGACTTGCTTAAGATCACACAGGAAGTCCGTTGCAGAGCCAGGAACTAAATCCAGATCTCCTGAATCCCATTCCAGTGCCTTAATCACAAGATCAGCCTCCCTCTCTATCTCCCAGGGGCTGTTATCTTTATTTCTTTGGGGCTGGGGTTGGGGGCTGCGCTGTGGAAGGTGAGGTTTGACATTTCACGCTGAACATGCTGAGGTTCGTGGTCACTCTGATCGCTTCTGGGGGGCTCATAGGCTGGCTGCAGAGGAAGCTCTGTCTCCTGGGCTCACACGTCTCACTCTTGTAGTTGACATTTCCATTCTCCCTGTGGCACGTCACTGTTGTAGGAAATAATGGTTAGGATGCCGATGCAGGTGACTTGGGCCAGCCAGTCACATGGAGGGCTTTTAAGAGGAGGTGTGAAACCATGAATTTCATTTGGTATTTCCAAGTGGAAGCACTGCCTGGGCACTTTCACAAGGATCGTTTTCACAGTGAACAGGATCAGCCGGCACTTCCACAAAGATCCTGTTCCTAGTGAAAGGAGCTGCTGCAGTGTTGGGGATCCTTGCCTCTAACGCTGCCCAGTTCCTTTCCCAAGGAACAGGATCTTCGTGAAAGTGCCTCACTAGCTTGGGTCTGTGAGGGAAAGGAGCAGAGGGTGGAAGGAGGCTCTGGGGGAGCAGTGAGTGGAAGGAGGGAAAGAGGAGGGAGGGTAGGGCTATCTGGGGAAAGGAGAGAGCTTGCTATGTTAGGTCATAGCCATTATAAAGCATATTTACTTTTGTTTAAAGCAACAGAGGGTCCTGTGGCACCTTTGAGACTAACAGAAGTATTGGGAGCATAAGCTTTCATGGGTAAGAACCTCACTTCTTCAGATGCAAGAACCTCACTTCTTCTTGCATCTGNCTTCTTCAGATGCAAGAAGAAGTGAGGTTCTTCCCCACGAAAGCTTATGCTCCCAGTACTTCTGTTAGTCTCAAAGGTGCCACAGGAGCCTCTGTTGCTTTTTACAGATTCAGACTAACACGGCTACCCCGTGATACTTTACTTTTGTTTGTAACCCTTTCTATCTTTATCCCTTATACCTGAACTCATTTAAAACCTCTCTCTTTTTGATTAAATACACTTGATTCTAGGTAGTTCGAGGTAGATTCCTCATCAGCCCTCCTTTTCCAGCAATGGCTGACTAGCTCTTCAGTCAGTATTACCACAGAATCCAAGGGGCTGGTTTTCCTTGTCTCCTCAGGGGAAGGATAAGTTAGGGGTTCTCTGTCCCTCTCCTTATAGTCTCCTGTAAACCTTTGGAAAGTATCTCTCTCCAAGTTCATTGGCCCTGCTTCCAGAGGCAGAAAGGCTTCCTCGGGATGCAGAGTGCAACCCCCATTGAGATTGTTAGGTGATCACTTTTTCCTCGCTTGGTCTCCTGATAGCTTTGTTACCTTGCAATCAAATGTGCTTTTCTTTGTCTTTGGTCACACCTTGCTGAATTTACACAGGAGACACATTCAAACAGGTGGAAATGCATTCCTTTGTCTGAACCTCCCCCCCCCCCAAATTGATTATCAACTCCCCTGCCTGGTTTAAATACAGTTTAGCCATAATTCCAGTGCATCTGTATACTTCTTTGTGGGTTGACTGTACATACATCATGCAAGAATATTCATGATCAGTGAGTTATTAGTTTTCCAATGACATATTACATGGCATCTTTTAGATACAGAATATAACAATATTGAATGGAGGTACTCTGAGCTGGTCAGGCCAGCTGAAACTCACTGCGAGATACTAGGGACCCTCTTGCCTTCTGGTGTAAGAATGCTCTTACGTCAGACTGTCTCCCTGTGCACATGCAGACACAAGTCAGTTTCGAAAAGGGCCCAGATTGTCAGCTTACTCTCTAGGTTATCTGCTTAGCTACTTTTTTTCACCTACAATACTTGACAAGAGAAGGTGATCCCCATAGCAGTCCCCACCTAGTGTGATCCCTTTTGTTATTGCTCCTCACACACAATCCATTTGAAACATTTTTCAATTTCAAAGTTTCTTTAATTCTTCACTCCTCTCTGCCCCTCCGACACCGATGAATTGGGTTACTTCAAATATAAGTCACAACTGAGGACAGGCTGAGTCTCATGCTCTGAGTTATATCGACAAGAGTAAGGTCTGAACCAGAACCTCAAACTTTAAAAAAGTTTGGATTTGGATCCAATTCCGAACTCAAACTTGGCAGCTCAAGGCTATCTCTAATATTGACAAAGGCACTGGATACAGCTTTACACCTTGTTCCATGCTGCCCTTATACATGGAATACCTGCTTCAATCAGACTGGACAGCCATTTGCCTGTCTTCCGTCTTAAGATCCTGCTCTAATGTGATGCACATGGTAAACTGTGTAAAGACAATGGCTAGACATGTGGCCTGATAGGTGAACAGGTGCTCTTAATGAATCACTGTCTTAGTTTTGAAAAATCCTACAAAAATCCCAAACCATAGAGTCACCAAATTGTACACTTAGCTTACCAACCTGTGTCCCTACTACTGTCATCCACCTGTAGCATCCCAATACTATTTAGATTGTAAGCTGGAGGCTACTATAGTATTAACTTGTACTAATAATGGCAGGTACAGTGAAGTCTAAATATTGCCTTATGTGGTCTAATGGTGACTACAGTACAGACTATAGGGGTATGAATAGCAGTGTGCACCAAAATGTGGCACTGTAACTCCCCCATGTGGATGCTGCAGGCATGAACTAAAACAGCGATCCCCAAACTGTGGGGCATGGTCCCCTAGGGGAGCACAGAGGAATGTTCGTGGGAGTGGGGTTCTAAGGATCCCAGGCCAACTCTCATGGAGCTGAGGAGGGAGTGCCATCCAGCCCCATTTGCCCCCAGCCTGGCCCCAGCTGCAGCTCCACTCTTCCCCTTGCTCTGCCCCCAGCCCAGCTCTGCCCTCATTCCCTCTCCACCCTTAGGCCAATTCCGCCTCTAGCCCCAGCGTACCTTTTACAGCATGGCTGTAGTGGCACAGCTGTGTCGCTAAGAGGTGCATA
Organism: Trachemys scripta elegans; assembly: GCF_013100865.1. Taxonomy (NCBI): domain Eukaryota; kingdom Metazoa; phylum Chordata; order Testudines; family Emydidae; genus Trachemys; species Trachemys scripta. The sequence goes on along the minus strand of NC_048298.1, from coordinate 289,576,356 downwards.
GTGTAGACATAGTCTAAGGCTCTTGATGCTGCTTCGCATGGCCTTCTTATAAACAAACTAGGGAAATACAACCTAGATGGAGCTACTATAAGGTGGGTGCATAACTGGTTGGAAAACAATTCCCAGAGAATAGTATCAGTGTTTCATACTCAAAATGGAAGGGCATATCAAGTGGGGTCCACAGGGATCAATTATGGGTCTGGTTAGGTTCAAGATCTTCATCAATGATTTAGATGATGGCATAGAGAATACACTTACACAGTTTGCGGATGATACCAAGCTGGGAGGGGTTGCAAGTGCTTTGGAGGATAGGATTAAAATTTAAAATGATCTGGACAAACTGGAGAAATGGTCTGACATAAGTAAGATGAAACTCAATAAGGACAAATGCAAAGTACTCAACTGAGGAAGAAACAATCTGCTGCACACATACAAAATGGGAAATCACCGACTAGGAAGGAGTACTGTAGAAAAGGATCATAGTGGATCACAAGTTAAATATGAGTCAACAGTGTAATACTGTGAAAAAAAAGCAAACATGTTTCTGGGATATATTAGAAGGAGTGTTGTAAGACACAAGCAGTAATTCTTCTGCATTACTCCATGCTGATTAGGAGAAAGTCCAGAGAAGAGCAACAAAAATGATTAAAGGTCTAGAAAACATGATCTACAAGGGAAGATTGAAATAATTGGGTTTGTTTAGTCTGGAAAAGAGAAGACTGAGAGGGGACATGATAGCAGGTTTCAAGAATATAAAAGGTTGTTACAAGGAGGAGTCAGAAAAATTGTTCTTGTTAACCACCGAGGATAGGACAAGAAGCAATAGGCTTAAATTGCAGAAAGGCAGTTTAGGTTGGTGTAGTCTGTTGGCTCCGCCCCCTCCGGGTCTGTGGTCTGCCAATGCACCTCACTACATCTCTGGGTGTCGCCTAATGTGGGGAATCAGCAGCACAATAGGAGACGTGAGCTCGGGCCTGTGATCAGGGCTGAACAACAAACACAGTTACGGAGCCCCAGCCCCCGGTCGGGGCGCGGCAGCAAAGAATCACTGACTCAGGCCTGTACTCAGGCTGGGCAGCAAACAATCAGGCCTCCTAGCCTAGGCTTGGTGCCTAAGAGAGGGGGAGACTGCCACGCTCAGATTGGGGTGGAAGGGGTGACACAGGCTCAACCGCTCCACTGCATCCTGGCCCAGGGCCCTAGCAGTGGCAGAACGGGGATCCTGACAGCAACATGCTGACTCCCTCACTGGCAGTTTTGCAGCCAGACAGGGTCAGCTACCCCAGGCCACTTCCCAACTCCCCTCAGGGTGTACCTGGCTCTGAAGAGGGTTGTCCTGGTTGTTGGGGAAGAAGACCTCTATCAGTGCTTGCAGCTCCTCTGTGATCGGGTCCGTAAATGGCCCTGGCGGTCCTGGCCCATCCTCAGCTCCCTCGGGGTCTGCAGCAGCCTCTCAGCTTGGGAGCTCACAGGAGGCGTCTGGCTCCTTCGGCGGCTGTCTCCCAACTGAGTTCTCCGGCCCGCCTTTTGTACTTCCGGCCCCGCCCACTAACTTCCGGTGGGAGGGTTGAGCCTGGTGTGGCTCCACCCACCAGGGTTCAATGAGGGGCTCCTCCCCCTCTGGGTCTGTGGGCGGCCAATCCACCCCACTACAGTTAGACATTAGGAAAAACTTTCTAACTGTCAGGGTAGTTAAGCACTGGAAAAAATTGCCTAGGGAGGTTGTGGAATCTCCATCATTGGCGATTTTTAAGAGCAGGTTAGACAAACACCTGTAAGGGATGGTCTAGATAATACTTAGTCCTGCCATGAGTGCAGAGGACTGGACTAGATAACCTCTCGAGGTCCCTTCCAGTCTTACAATTCCATGATTCTACTGGTATCAGGGATCAGAGTCCTAGCAGCACAGCATTAAGGCACCCCAAAGTTACAGGGCTGTCAGTGAGAGAACCCCCTACTAGTGTGGGTGATCCCCAAAATGTCACAGTAGCAGAATCAAAATTTTCTCACTGCACTATTATCTCATCTTCCCCACCCTCTTTTTTGTTGTTGAATTCAACTTGTCTTGCCATAAAGATTGGCTATACATTATTGAGGTAGGTGTGACATTACACTCCATATTCTTTATGAAAATATGCTTATGATATGGCTATGACATAACTGAGATGTACTTTATGCAAGATGGTTCATGTAAGACATCATTGGAAAGGTTATGATTCATTGAATGCGATTATCCAATGTGGATGCATGTATCATTTCTGTATCTGAAGTTAGAAATATGGACTATGTAACAATTACAACTGGGTGTGTATTGGGATGACAGGCCATCAGATCTGATGGGCCATTAGGAAGGAACAACAAGACTGTGAAGATACTAATCCACTTTTGTACTGGTGACCCCTTTCACATAGAAAGCCTCTGAGTGCAACCCCCCCTTATCAATTAAAAACACATTTTTACATCTTTAACACCATTATAAATGCTGGAGGCAAAACAGGGTTTGGGGTGGAGGCTGCAGCTTGTGACCCCGCATGTAATAACCTTGTGAGCCCCGGAGGGGTCCCGACCCCTACTTCGAGAACCCCTGTACTAATCTCTCTCTCTCCTGGGAGGCGTCCTGGGACATAACAGTGACACTACTAAGTCAGCCGGTCTTGTCACCTGATACTAAACATTATCTTGGACGTCTTGTAACTTTCCACTAAAAGGTTGAGGGGGGGTCAAGTTTGTGAAACAAAGGATTCCTGCCTTATATAAAACTTATTTAAGGGTGGGGAGGAAGGCAAACGGGACTCTACTCCATGGCCTGTCTGCCCAAGAAGAAAGACTGCTAAAGACACCTGAAGGGCAGGCAAGGGGGAGTACAGACTGAGAGAGAGGTCCAGTCTGAAAAGGGATATAACTGGAACTCTAAGCTACAGAAACTTTGCAACCTGCCTAAAATAATATTTAGGGTAAGAAATTACATTTTGTAACCTGTTTCTTAAGTATATTGAGGTTAGCTTGCATATTTTGTTTTATTTGCTCAGTAATCTGCTTTGTTCTGTCTGTTATCTCTTATATTCACTTAAAATTCACCTTTTGTAGTTAATAAACTTATTTCTTGTTTATAATATAACCCAGTTTGTGCAATTCATAATGGGGGGGGAGTAAGAGGCTGTGCATACCTTCCTCCACATTGGGGGAGGAGGCGGATTTCATAATATACTTTTGGCTCTGCACTCCAAGGGAGGTGGACACCTGAGTGCTGGGGCAAGTCCCTTAAGCTGAGTCTTCCCAGAGCTGATCTCAGTGTCTGTGTTGTGCTGCAGTTGGGTGTGGCCCTGCCTGTGTGTGTGCTGGAGGAGACTTAATAGCTTGGCTCAGCAAGACAGGTAAAAAGGGTGCCCAGGCTGGCAAAACAGGTGGGCTCAGTGGCATCTCAGCACAGCAGGTGGCATCTTAAAAGGGGGGCAACCTGTCTCAGTAGGGACTTTTTTTTTTTTTTACTTCTGCAACAAGCACAATGAGGTGCTGGTCTTGAACTGGGGTTTCTAGGCACTGGTATAATTAAAAAATAATGAGGACACTAATGAAAGGCAGTGCGGGGAGGGGTAAGGAGGAGGCAGAACGTCTCAAACAAGCTGTGGCATCCTAATAGATGGTGCAGAGTCCATGCATTCTTGAGGCACAATTATTCCCAGTAAGGAATCATTCCCAGAGCATGGAGCAGTGCAGCGCTGTGCGGTATAGTGCTATATTCAGGCGCTATGCAAATTACGCCCGCTGAGCCCTTAATTACAAGAGTACTGTCTTACAAGCCCACCACTTCCTCTTGTGAAGGAACGGAGAAGCAAAACAGCACTTTTAAAGTGGTATAGAAAAACAATAAGCATGTGAATTTGAACTGCTTGCTGTGCATGGGAGTCTGGGATAACCCAAATCTTTGGAGGATTATTCCAAATTCTAGCTTCTTACTACCTGATTGCCTCAGGGCTTTTTCTACAATAGCTTCCTGAGCAATTTGAGTATCTTACATGGCTGTAGATTTTACTCCTTTTCTTCTTAGATCTAAGGCTTATTTTAGAGGTCGTATGTTCTAACAGAAAGATCAGAGGACTGGGAGTCAAAAGAGAGCTGGATTCTATTCCTGGCTGTGCCATAGATTTGCTGGGTGATCTTGGGCAAATCACTAAATCTGGACTTGATTCTGCCTTCACCTACACTGGTTTGTAAACCACTGTGACTTCATTAACTTATATAGAAATTAGTCCAGATTGATACCTGTTTAACTGAGGAAAAAATCAGGTCCAGAGCTAAGCCCCAGTTTCCTATCTGTAAAAAATTGTGATAATACCTATTCAGCTTTATAAAGCATATTGACATCCCTGGATGAAAGGCACTATGTACATTCCAAATGTTATTGTTTGATATACATCTTTTATAAGATGCATTTTTTATTCCCTGTAAACTAAAGCATCAGCTTGATACAAATGATTCTGCACTTTAACATCTGATGAGAACTGCTTTGGGCATGATTTGGATCTCACTTACTGATGTAACTATTGATTTCAGTGTAGTTACTCCAAACTACCTTAATGTGAGAGGAGAACAAGAGCCTTTGGGAATTTCCCCCTTAATGCAGGCATGTAGGGGTGATGGCAGTTTTGCACACAGGCACTGAAAGGATGTTATAGAAGTCTGCAAATCCAAGGGGACAAAGATGTCTATTTGATCCCTCATTGTCCACCTTTGTAGCAGAGAGAGCTTTTCAGGACACAAAAATAGTCAATCCTACAAAAATATACACATATGCTTAACTTTATCCACTGGGAATACTCACACTCCATAAAGTTAAACGTGCATAAAATCTTTACAGAATTGGGGCCATTATATACAACTTTCCCAGGCCCTGAAAACATTAAAGTCTGTTGGTATATCAGCCCTCAACTCAGCTGCCCACTCTTCCTTTTTATAAGCCTAATAATCAGGAGAAACTAAGATATATTTCATTTCCTGCAGCAGCATCTCCTTTCTTCTTGTGTCTTTCTCTCACATGTTCCCTGCATTTCTACAGGTACAAAGGACATAATCTCAGAGAATTCACAGAATCTACCAGCAATTGGCAGCCAACTTAAGAGCCTCTCTCTTTTCAGTTTCATGTTTTCTTTCTTCAAACAAGGTGACTCAACATCATCTTCAAAACCTAAGCTTCACTTTCACATCCAATGCATCTAATTTTCATGCCTGTTTGAGCTTATCAAAAATGAAGTACACTTTGACCAAAAAGTAGCGAAGGGCTACATCTCAGGGAAGCCAAGGAAGGCTAAGCCAATGGCAAGCCAGTGAACTGTGTGAGCAGGACATCACATGGATCACTTTTTCCTCTGCTTGTATTAGCCTGACCATTACAAAAAAAACATTCTAAGTATTTCAGTGACTAAGTTTCAGCTGTGACCACCTGATTCAGTTGTCTCTGAGCAAAGGCTTCTTTTTCTATTTCTGCATAAGAATAGAAATCAAAAATTCACCCTTGGCTAAAACATGTTTATTTCTGATATGAAGCCTTGGGCTCATACTGCTGAGTAGGAGAGATAGCTCAGTGGTTTGAGCATTGGCCTGCTAAACCCAGGGTTGTAAGTTCAATCCTTGAAAGGGCTGTTTAGGGATCTGGGGCAAAAATCTGGGGATTGGTCCTGCTTTGAGCAGGGGGGTAGACTAGATGACCTCCTGAGGTCCCTTCCAGCCCTGCTATTCTATGAAAATACTTATGTCACTTACCTCCAAAGGGGAAAGGGAGGAAGCATCAGCCTAACTGAAAAGCCTGACATGGGGATTATGTACAAGATGTCTACTCTGTATTTAACAGACATACAGCAGGAGCCATAACAACATAGGAGCACCATTCAGAGGGCAGTCATTTTTTCAGGGGGATTTTATTTTGGGTGATAAAACCATGAATAAAACACTGCCAAATGTGTAAAGTCAGGGAAGTGCCACATGCTCTGCAGGACCCCCCCCCCCCCCCCCCCGCCACCCTCCAAAACTGGCTAGTCTGAACCTGGGCAGTATGAGATGGGAAATCAGATCACAAGTTCTTCAGCAGCCTGACCTCTCTGAAGGCAACTTGCGTGGGCTTCACCTTGCTCCACTGCTCAAACTTAGGGTTCAGTCCTCAGCAGTGCCAAGTTTATATTCTGTGCAGCTAGAGTGGGACACTTGCATCTGAAGAAGTGAGGTTCTTACCCACGAAAGCTTATGCTCCCAGTACTTCTGTTAGTCTCAAAGGTGCCACAGGACCCTCTGTTGCTTTTTAGAGTGGGACAGGGGGCTTAAGCCACTTTTCCACTCCCCAGTCATGCTTGCTAAGGGGCCAAAACTGCTCCCAGCATAATTTATACCTATTAACCCAAGGGATGCTCTAAATTATACCAGTAGCAGCACCAAAGGGTCGGCTGTACCAGGTGAGGATCAGGCAGACTGTTTAGTCCTTCCCCTTCTCCTTGTCCCCTTCACACCTCAATGGAGTGTGGGAGAGTAGAAGTGGCTATGCTGGCTCTATGCTTTAGACGACTCCTCTCTATCCGGCAGAATCCTCAGCTGTCCCATGGATAGCAGTCCTCCGGCAGTTCTGCACTGCAGCTAGAGCATAGCAGCCACAGCTTACTTTTCAGGAAAAAAATATGTAAGTTCTGGGTCTTGGCATGGAAGTCAAGGCTGTGACCAAATCACTGCCCTAATAATAAATATATTTGCTGTTGGCTCCATTCAAACCAATGGGCCAGATTCCTCTTGGTCACAGGAATCAATTGAAATTGCCCTGGTACAGTTGACAATGCAGTTACATCAAGGATGCATTTGGCCCACAGTATTATGTTCAGGTGCATAAAACTATTGATATTTACATGGCTCAAGGGATGCTGTATCCACCCTTAGTCTCTTTCAAAGAGTCATTTTTATTTTATCGGAAAACACTAGAGATGTCCCCACGTTTTCCTCTGCAGATGTACAGAAGGGTCTGTCTGTCTGTAACTAGGAACACTGCAGTAGCATGGTGCTGTTAAACAGCATTGCTTCTTCACTCCTGAAGTGGTTACATTTCAGGGGTAGGCAAAATGATTCCTAACAGTGAGCGAGGGAAAGAGAGTATGTGCGTGCATGTGTATAAAGTGCTGGAGAAGACTCTGAACTGGCCACTCAACCCTTCTAATTCTCACAAGATGCAAATAAGGATAAAATGACACTCTCTCTTTCCCCCCCTCCACATTAGCACTCATTTTGCAGCCTCAATCTCTAACTCTTTGTTATATATGTAGCAATAAATGGCTTTAGTAATTGACAAAATGCCTTTGCTTTGTGTTAGGGTTTAATTTAGCAGCCATTAATTCCTTTGTATACCAGGAGAGATTTTCTTTTAATCATTTAATAATACGAATGACAAATATTTTGCCATTTTCATGTATTATTTTGTAGGATTATGGTTTATAGGATTTATTTTGATCAGAAACATCACTGGCCAGCATTGATATAATAAAGAATTATACAGTGATACGGTTAAGTCTTAGATAGGCTTGGGAGACAGTTATATGTGAGAAGTAACTAAAGGACAGTGTTGTTCACTATCTCACCATTCAGGTTTCACTCAAACAGTGCTGACGAGGCTGGATTTTTTTTTTTTTTTTTTTTAAGCAGAGACTGATGAGAAAGTTACAGAAAACCTTTACATAATTAAGGTTCAGAATCAAGAGCTCTAAGGTGAAGTAAAGGGCAAAACTCACGCAAGAGTGGACTCACACTGCCATGCCCCCTCATGGCTGGGAGTGGAGTAGCAGCCTCCTATCTTCTAGCACAGAGGTTCTCATGCTATGAGTAGGCCTCCCACGGGAGGCATGGGAATGTGTCAAGGGAGGAGCGAGCTGCATGATTTTTGTTTTTTGAAGAGCTCTGACTGTCAGACCCAGGTAGCTGGGGCATGTGCAGAAGGACCATGTGCACCCGGGAGGTGAGGATAAAGGGGCTAGCCAGAGCTCCGCTGCCCCAGGGCTGACAGCCGGAACCTCACCACCTGGGTACAGGCTCTCCTCCCTGCCCCCCACCTCCTAGTCCCTCACCTGGAGGTGGCAGGGCTCTGGCTGTCAGCCCTGAGGTGGCAGCAGGGCAGAAGTAAGGGTGGCAATGGGGTGCTAAGTCTGCTGTGAAAAGTGATATTGACAAAAGTGATATTGCTTTCAGAGCTGGGTGGAGGTATATGTACTTGGGGGCGGGGGAACCTAAATGACTACAGACACAAAGAAGGAGGGCCCGATCAAATGAGTTTGAGAACCACTGATCTAGCATCCCAATGACAGCCGGTCCAGCCCTGTGGTGGTCAGCCTCTTCTCGTTACTTAGCCAGGTCACATTTTAGTTCCACCTCTTTCAGGGAAATTCAATAAATAATAGTACCTGTCCTTACATCTGGTCTTTTGGCCCTCAACTCTGGGCCACATAGTCCTTATACTCCTTCACTCAGGGATTTGAATAATCTTATTCTCAGGGGCCCCACGCCACCTTCCCCAGTGGCTAACAGGGGAAGCCAGGTCTTCCCAGTACATTGGGCTCCAGTCCAGAGACCCAATAACCAGTAGCCAAGTCAGCCCCATCAAACTCCTTGCTGCTGCCTCCCTGGACTTCCTCCTACTGTTAGCTGTCTTCAGGCCTTTTCCCCAGCCCCTTCCTGGGCTCTCTGTAACAATGAACAGCTCTCAAGGCTTCTTCCCAGATGTTGGGTTCCTACCCTTGAGTCAGGGTCAGCCACAGGAATTTGCTTCAATCTGGCATCTCTCCTTTCCCTGCATTGGGCTACATCCTCACCCTACAGGAGCCTTCCTGTTTCCAAAGGTTTCTCCATTTTCTACTACCAAGAGTGACTGCAGAGTTCTTCCCTCTCTGCCTGCAGCCTTGCAAATTTCAGCCCAAATACCACCCCTGTCTCTTGGGCTTCACTGTCTCCAACTTCCTCCTGGCTCATGACTGTTTCATTCACAAAGACAGATGCTGAATGCAGGCTATGTGGAACAGGTAGAACTTTATTAAACCCTGTGCACTGCTCTGTCTTGGCTGAGTTGCTTCCAGCCTAACTCCCTGCTATGCCCTGTTTCCCTGGTGTCCTATCAATAACAGACCCTCCAGGGAACATGGGAACTCTGACTCTAGTTCCACTGATCATGATACATCTTCTCTATTTTACAAATATTTTAACATAAACATCAAACACAAATATTTGAAATAGTGTCTTTTGATGAATATGCCATAGTCTCTCTCAGGTCTATGGTTTGGGCCAGAATATCGTCAAAGGATACTTCTGGCTGAGTAAATCCAGAAAGTTCCCTCCAAAATAAAAGTTCTGGAGGTTCTGGAGCTCGCAGTGCATCCAGTCCAAATACATTCATAAATAAATGCGTCAGCTGGAGATATTTCCATGCTCCGGAGATGGGCAATCAAGTTGTTGCTAAAGATCTAAAGAGGGTTTACATTTATCATTGTCTGTTAGTTGCGACACAGTCATAACTCCTCTGTCCATTCAAACTCTCCACATCAAGGTTTTGCAACTGATTTTAAAGACCAGATTTCGCCATAGGACTACCTTTACATGGAAGAATGGATGGAAGCAGAACTTTCTAGCCAATTTTGCCTCACAGCCATTATTGTGGGAGCTCTGGAGCCATCAAATTTACAAAAAATTATCCTATAATGCCTGAAAAGGGGAGAAGGTATAACAATTCTCGTTCAATCTGAACCCAAGGTGGGGTCTGCATGGTCATATCTAACAGCAACAAAGATGCTTATCTTAACAAAAAAAAGTTATGATAATTTTCCAAGTTGAAGAAATGAAATCTTTCCAGCTATAGAGGGTGCTGCAATTTGTTCAGAGCCAGTCTAGGTTTCTTACTTGCACCTTAGAGGAACATTCTGAAAATATTATTGAATTTCTTAAAATAAGTTTCAGGAATAGAAATACGGAGATCCATCTGGACATAAAAAATTCTGGTAAGGACAAGCATTTTCAGTATATTAATTTTATCCCCAAAACTGGGGATTAACTCTCCAAATTGTTAGCCACTTGGACAATAATTGGATCTATATTTATCTTAGGGATGTCTTGAATATTTTTGGGAATCAGTATTCCTAAATATTTCATATAGGAGGATTGCCATTGAAAGTCCAAATTTGAGAAAAAGCTTTTGTGGGCATATTGTCTAAGATTTCTGATATATCTCAATTAATTTTATATCCTGAGAAGAGTCCAAACTTATTAATAGTGGATAGACGATTAGGAATGGTAATTTTAGTTTTAGATACAATTACAAGATCCTCCTCCTCATGCAGAGCATAATCCTGTGCTCTGTTTGGCTCACTCTGAACCATGAATATATTGATTTGCTCGAATGGCAATGACTAAAGTTCCAACTAAATCAAACAGAATAGGAGAAAGGGGGCAGCCCTACTTTGTACCTCTCTGTAATGGAAATGGGGCAGAAATAATACGATTGGTAACTATTCTGGAAGTCAGGTTGGAGTATAAAAGCTTAATCCAAGCAATAAATCGTTTACCATATTCAAATTTTGCCAACACATGAAAAAGATAGTCCCAGGCTATGGTGTCAAAGGCCTTTTCAGCATCTAAATAAATGCAACTAAGGGTTCTTTAGACTCTCTCAAAGCAGCAATAATATCAATCAGTAGATGCAAGTTATTTGAGCCAGATCTATTATGAAGGAAGCCCACCTGATTTACGTGGATAACATGTAACATAACTTTATCCAATCGCATATCAAGAGCTTTAGCTAAAATCTTAGCATCTCAATTAAAGAAACTGACTTGTAATTACTACATAATCTAAGGTCTTTCCCAGATTTAGGAACAAGTGAAATTCAAGATACTCTTGGAGTAGGTGGGAGAGTTTGTTTGTTCTTGATTTTACTGAACATATTCAATAATCTAGGCATTAAAGCTTCAGAAAACTTTGTAAAATTCAATTGGGAACATGTCTGCACCAGGAGTCTTTCTGACCCTTATTGCTTTTAAAGCATGAGTCAGTTCTGTGATATCAAAGGGGCACCTAAAAGTTCCTTCTGAGAATCAGATATCTATGGCAGAGACAATCCAATAAAAAGTTATTTAGGGCATGTTTACTGATTCCCCTTTCAGCTAGATGTAGTTTTGAATAAAACAGTTGAAATTGTTTATTAATATCTGACAGTGTTGTTTATAATTTTTCGCTATTGCAAATAGCACTCTGATTTCGGTTAGCCTTTTGCTTAAGTCTATATGCCAACAGCTGTTGCCGGCTCTCTCACCAGATTCCCAGTAATTTTGCTTCAAATACAATAAAGCAAACTCAGCCTTTTGGGACAGAATTTTGTTGATTTCATATCTTAGATAGATGAGGGTTCTGAGTTTCTCTGGGAAGGGAACAGAAATATATTCTACCTCCCAGGCCTTAATTTCCTTCGCAAGGGTATCAGTTTTGTGTTCTCTCCATTTCTTTTTAACATCGCATAAAAGATTATATGGCTTCTGATGAAAGCTTTAAAGGCTTTCCAAAGCATGGCAACAGATGAAGAAGTGGGGACATTTGTTTAAAAAAAAAAAAAAAGTTCTAACTCCTGATGGATAGAGTTAACAAATGATGTATCAAACAGCAGAGAGTATTTAGTCTCCACATTTTAGTGGAAGGTGCATGCCCTCAGGGCCTAAAAGACATGTATAGGAGCATGGTCAGATATAACAATAGTACCAATGCCACAATCAGTGACAGAACTGATCAAATCTTGTGACATGAAGAAATTGTCCCATCTTGAATATGTTGAATGAGCTGCAGCAGAAAACACCTACAGTTTCTGACTGTAGGATTACCCACCCTCCACACACCTTGTAAACCTAAATCAGCTGTGTATGTATGAAGTACCTGATGAATATTAGTGTTTTTATACGAAGATGGAGAAGACTTATCAAGGACTGGATCTAGAGTTTTGTTAAAGTCTTCATCGATAATAATAGATGATGGCCCATGTCATTTATTCTAAAAAAATTATGAAAAAAAATTGGGATCATTCTGGTTTGGCCTGTCGAGACTGGCAAAGATGATTATAGAATTGCTAATTTCAGCCTGGAGAACAGTAAATCTGCCCTCACTGCCAGACCTTGCACTCAGAATATTAACATTCAACTTGTTATGTATTAGTATAGCAACACCCCTCATTTCAGAATGAAAGCACTTAGAAACTGAGAGGCCCAACCAATTCAGTTTACAAGCTTCAAGTTCTATCAGATGTGTCTCCTGGAGCATGGCAATGTCAACATTCTCTTTTTTTAAGCTTTGAGTATATATTTTCCTTTTAATAGGGTTATTAAAACCCTTTCTATTTCAGGAGACACATTTAATTATCAGAGGCATCATTGTTAAAATGTACCAGCTAAACTGTAAAGTCGCTTTGTGAATAAATGAGAAATTCCAAATTTTCCTGAGCAGCACACAGCTCTTGCATATCTAAGCAGCCAATGTTATTTAATCCAGGGATAGGGCATCACTTCCCAGGACATATTCTACAGGAGTAAAAAGGAAATTCCCAGCATGGGAGGGTAACAGGAAGGGACACAAAGAGGAATTAAATAATTGAAAAACAAAATGGAAAAGATAGTGGAAAGAGAAATACACATTAGTACCATACAACCAACCAAAAAAAAAAAAATCTAATTATACAGCCCAAAGATACACATGACATCCAAAGCGGGAAGTTGGATCAGATAAAACTTGGAGATCCTCACAGCCCTTGGGATCCCAAACATTACAACTATAGTAATCACCTATTACCAATAGAACCTGGGTACATTAGAGCAGGCCTGCACAACTCGTAAAGCGGCGAGGGTCATATTACTCCAAAGAAAATAGCTGAGGGCCGAAACCCACCGGCCGTGCTGAAACAAGCCCCTCTCCTTCCCCCCCGTGCCCCCCCGCCCCCCCCCACCCCGTCCCCCCACCCCCCAGCAGCCCTGACCCCCAGCTCCGAGCACAGCCCCTCTGAGCCAGATACCCCCCCGACCCCATCCTCCCTCAGCCCTGACTCCTAGCTCTGAGCCCAGCCCCTGTGAGCTGAGCAGCCCCTGACCCCATCCCCCAGCAGCCCTGACCCCCAGCTCTGAGTCCAGCCCCTCTGAGCCGGACACCCCCCTGACCGCCAGCCCCTCTGAGCCTGACACCCCCTGACCCCAGCCCGCCCCAGCCCTGACCCCTAGCTCTGAGCCCAGCCCCTCTGAGCTAAGCACCCCCCAACCCC